>NC_051182.1:156837113-156854073 GCF_013339695.2 Rhipicephalus sanguineus
CGTCCGCACTCACGCTTGTCCAGCGCGCCTTGCAAGCATGGAGGGGGTGAGGAGAACTTTCTGTGCTCGCCTGTGCGCAAGTATGCAATGTCTTCCGCCGCCATAGTTCCGCACGACGGATACCAACGGCATATGGCCTCGTTTACGCGAATAATAGAGACAGACTTCGGAGCAACACGGTTTATATAAGGACAGAATTGTATTAGGCGCGTTACTTATAAATGTAGCGTGCCCCCCCCCCCCCCCCCCCCGCTTGTAATCAGCCCAAGCCATTTTAAATATACTGCGTTATTTTTAATTCGAGGTTCTGACTTCCTAATGTTTGAAGTTTGAAAAAGAGAGCGTGGACGAAGACGCGCTCTATTTTCGGAAAAAGACGTAATTTCATTCCCATTCTTCCAAGCGTTGTCCCCGTTCAATCCCCATTTCATTCCGGGGTCCCGAAAATGTGGAATGATTCCGAAATCATTCCAACTCCGGAGTGGCAATTCCGCAACACTGGTTTCAACACAAACATAAGTTTGTTTTACTGATCGAAATGCACGTCTCTTTTTCACAAAATATGTCTCGGTTTCAGGGAGGTCTACCGGTAGTTGTAAAAGCCAACATAACTCTCAAACAGAAGCACATACAGACGTCACTTTTTCTGCAGCGCAATTCTGAATGTCTGTAAATTCTTGAAATACCAAACGTGAAATTCGCTTTTTCTGAAAGAAAACGTCGTTTTCAAGGGTGGCAATTAACGTACTTTAAATGCGAAAGCGTTATGAAAAACCGACATCGGCATCGTTGACCCGACGAATGCAAGAAAGTAAAAATTAGGATCCCCGCAGGTATTGGCAAACATCTAACGTGCTAACGGCGACTGTGCTGAAAGTTAAAAAAAAGCGACATTGCTGAATATTGCGGCACATTGTGTAACAACACTTTACACAATACATAAGTAAAAATGTCTGTGAGACCAAATAAAGGCGTCAACGATGAATTCCGCAGAAAAAATTACATTGAACATTTCAGAACGCCTTCGTGGCCAAGCATTGTTTCTTTTTTGCAGAAACCCAATCGCTACCATGGACATTCTTTTTTTTGTTTTGTTTTGACGAAGAACGCATTTTCGGAAAGTAGAATGCTTTGATTGTTCATTCCTGACGCGCAAAAATTTTTTTTCCGCAAATACGAAGAAAAAAGACGAATGCCGAGAGCACATAGACTATGCAGAAGGGCGCAGAAAAAAAAACATTTAATGTATTGAAAAGTAACTTAGAATTAAGTGCTTTTTTATTGCATCTTCATTTTCAGATATCCGTTCAGGTGAGCATTGTAAGGGCTAAAGGTGACATTGGAAACTGTGCAGGTGCGAAAAACGGACTGTGATGCAAACTCATGCCTTCGGCGATATTGGGGCCAGCAGCTGCTGGGAACATATGGGTCCCGTAACTAGGGAACCACCCCGTCTGTTTCGGCTCCATAAAAGTTAATTCATTATCATCATCATCAATTCACGTTTCATACGCGCGCAATGAAAAACGAAATACCTCTGTGCCTTCCTACCGCGATATAGAGTTGAAGAGCTCATTTCGCAGAAATTCCGGTGTCTGCGGCGTCTTTGGATGTTAGCGAAAAATCAGCGTTATCCGTGAGCTAAAATTTGAAGTAGATGCAAATAAAGAAATAATCAAAAATATTTTGTTCAAGAGGCATCGAGGATTCGAACCTGCGACCCCTTGCTCCGTCTCGCGATGCGTTTAGCTGCTTGTCAATGCGATAACAACACGCCGTAGTGTTACACGAACGAGGGCTAGCAGCCTCGTTTTTTTTTTTTTTTTTGCTCCGATCTCACTTAACTCTACCAAACGCTGGTGTATGGCAATCCGGCCGCTCCCGGGAGAGAAGCGGTTTTCGGTCAGTTTGACGTATCAGTTGTCCTAGCGCTCAGCAGTGAGATCACAGCGCTCACAGCGCGTAGAAGATATACGAGCCGTTCACTGGGGGATGTCTGCCGAAATAGCGCGCGTTCCAGCGCTCTCGACGGTGCCCTTATAGTCAAAGTTCACAGATGCTGCTCGAGTTACGCAGTCCCTTTCCCCAGACACCCCTTACTGCTCCTTCGCTCAGCAAATGACGGGCGGGGCGTTTCCTTCTGCTTGAGGAGCAATCGACGACAGGCCTCGCACGCGGGTTGATGTTATTCCTCGTGACGGAGATGGCCAGCTTGTTTCATCTCTGCTTTAGCGATGTTCCTTGCCAACGCTCGCGAGCTTTTACTCGCGGGTAGAACATACAATGCGCGGAGCGATGTTATCGATTTAGAGTTTACACTGAACATGACGGCGACGGTGAAAACCAGTCCTGAGTGTCCATACAATTGAATAAAAAAATATACAAAAAACCGTCGAAGTGGGCTCGCCTTTTTCTGGAAAGCTGCATCGTCTCCGCTGTAAAGAGTGCGTTGGAAGAATCAGATAATCCGGCGCCTTTTCCATTGGTTTCGTTCTTGCCTTCAAATACCCTTCTTACAGGGGACATCTCCTCGCCACTTATTTCTTCATAAAGCACGCGTACAATGTCAGCACTAAGCGTTGAACCTATCATGATTTCGCGCTTGTCGGCTACAGTCTGTTATCTCTGCATGCGCGGTCGCAAACGCACAAAATGGAGCCAAATCAGTTAATCGCGCACGATAGTCGTGCGAGAGAAGCAAGAGCGGGTGGGCGGCTACATAGCAAAGCAGTATGGGAGACAATTCACAACTTTTATTTCTCGTGTATGGACCAGTCGAGAATATGTACCCCTGAAGATGTCACGTGAATCACTGTTCTCGCATCACAAAGTGCACCAAAAAACAAGAAACGCCAGGAGAGAATAACGCGCTCGTTCTTTTTGTTTTTCTTGTTGTATTTTCAAAGGCTGTTAGGGGCCCTCTGTGAAAACAGGGCCTGCAAACACGGACACAGGAGAGTAGTCAACACACCAGAAACGGCGCTAACAACTGAAAAATCACACAGCGGCTGCACCGAAGGTAGACACAAATGCACATTCCCACGTAAGAGGCCATACCTATCAATCAAGTGCGAGTAGTGGTCTACGTGAGAGATAGCTGTTCACTCTCTCGACTTTTCTGTTATGTCCGTGTTTCCACGTCATGTCTTCTTAACATGAATACCTACCAACTAGCCAACTATATTTTAAGTTTGTCATTCTCTTTTACTTCTGTATTTATTTATCGATTTACTCGAGTAAGAATGAAAGGAAAAAGTGTACTAACGCACCGAGATATATACATTACTTATCTATTTTATTTATTTATGCACAGTGTACTAGGTCCAAGACTCCAAGAATATGCTGTCCAGCGAGTTGGGTCGTCGCCCTTTAAGGCTGGAGGACGCCGCAGCGTTACGGTCAGGCAAAACTCTTCATATTTCTGGAGAAGAAAAAGATACTACAACTTCTGGGGAGCTATTCTCGATGCGTCCAATCAAAGGAGATGTCCACAGTCCATATCGGCAGAGCGCATTCAGTGATTCGAAAAAGCGGTGAGCCGTGATGTCACCTCGCCCTTGACCACGTCGCCGCATCGAACCCGCCAGCACATTCCTAGCGTAAGAAGAGAGCGGACGAAATGCACATAAACAGGAACTTTTCACGTCTGAAATGCATATGAATGTGTCCAGGTGTTAATATATGAATGTGTCCAATATGTGTCTAATATATGAATGTGTCCAGGGTCCCAGGTGTTTGAGAACGATGCAGGAAATGCGCACCCACCTTAGAGCTGCGTTAGACGAGCGGCCGCATTAAACCTAAATTGATGGCTAACACAATCAGAAGACATGTGCACCGAAAATCGGATCTCTGAGGCATTGAAGTGCATTCCGTACCTATCATTTGTGTCGAGAGTGTTTGAAAGCTTCGTGATGTCATGATGGGGCTGCCCAACAAGAACCGAAAACAGGGGGCGCGCTTCTCGCCGAGCTTCGGCTATTCAGCGGCCGCTGAAATGGACAATTCATTACATGGACACATCGAGAACAGCTCCTCCGGCGAAGTGCTGTGCTTTATTTCCAGATTCCCCATTCGAATTAAAAGAAAAGACTAACGGCAGCGCGCCGCAATTGTTGCGCGGTGGCGGCGGCGGCGTGATCTCCCTTGGGACTTCGGCGGCGGCGCGAGCGGCAAGACCAAAAACAGGCGGCGGCGCACACCTCTAATTAGAAGCCGTCAAGAATCTATTGACGTACCACGTTATTGCATGGTATATCAATGCTGCACACAATTTCGGCAGTTTCAATTGCAGGCCTCAGCAGCCTCGCTTTGCTGTACCAAATGCATCATTTCGCGAGCACTTAGACTGCAATGGCAGTAAAGTGGCCGGAGTTCGAGAAAATAAAATCACAATGCCTCAGATATAGCTCTCCTTATGCCATAAATCTTGCCCCTAAAGTTGCGTATTTATCCATTGAAGCATTCTGTGAAATGGGTCAGAGCTCACATCCCATTTATTATGAGTTCATAAAGTTTTGCAAAAAGGTAGCAAATATTTCTTTTTTGTGACTTAGTGCTGTAACGAAAATTGGTAACGTGCCAACTCCGGAACCCTTCCGCCGTGATGGGTCGCTGCCTTGCGCAGCCCCAGCCTCGGCGACCAACTCTGGGTCGTCCAGTAGGCCCACGAGGCGGCGCAGAGGCAAGGCCTCGACGTCCCCCCGAGAGAGACCTAAGACGGGGCCGTCGAAAACTATGCAGGCCTATCAAAACGAGCTCTTTAATGCTATCGCGTTAACAAAATGTTACGAACAAACAGTACTTACGATCAACCACAAGTTATAGGGTGTGTTCAGATAAGAACATCGGTGCATGTCCGTCGACCCCCTGTAATTTCGCCAAAAAAAATATATTTCGTTGTCCGCGTCCCCAAGACAACAAAACCACTTTTAGTCTCGCGAAAAAAAATTTCACCTTCCTTAAAAAAATTTAGAAGTCTCCACTGAGCCGCAACCGCCTTTTTCGAATTTCGCTGAAATGGGATTTCGATAAGATGCCACAAAAAATCTATTGCAGCTGTAGGTCTGACAAATTTTCTCTACATACTACGGATAGTTTAAGTTGACGAAACATTATTACTTTGCAGTTTTGATGCTGCTCTTTTAAGAAAAATATTCGCAAAATCGGCTCTATGTTCAATAATGCTCAAATTTAAGATTTTTTTTTCTCCGCGCGTATAAGCGCCAGACTTCCCAAAATTTTTTAGAACATTGCCATATGTTAGCTTAACAAATGTACATAACGAAATCGCTGAGAGTGACTTGAAACGTTAACCAGAAATGTTCAACGGAGCACAAGTCTCTAAAAATGCAATATTTCGAAGATCATTTAAAAAAAAAAACACCATCTTCGATTTTCTTTAAACTATTCATAACTAAAGCCAAGCACGTGTTCTAACTTAATATTTAAAACATGTTGCATTATTTTTGTGAGGTAGGAGTTATGAAGCACGAAAAGTGGCCAAATTGACGTAAACTTAGTAAGCACAACATTGAGCGAGCATGGAGCAATAATTTCCATTATCATAATTTTCAGGTCGTGAATGTGTTTTGTGGATTGACGGATTGACAGAAAAAAAGAGGAACAGTTGGTTCTGAAGAGCAAATTATTACTACATTTTACGCAAATCACAAAAACTTCTACATGGGTCCCAGCCACTGAGCATGCCGCGATGCTGAGTCACACGCTTCGCAGGAATCGCTTTCAAAATCTTTCGCGCATGCGAGCCTGCGTACGGATCACAAAGGAGGTGGCTGCAGAGGATCCATGGCTGGATGTTTATCGCTTCCCATGGCACGTCGGTAATGTGATAACGCAGACGGTGCGTGGCGGCACAAGCGGCACTTCTGGATCCCGACCGCGCTCGCGCACTCCTTAACAAAAAAGAAAGAACATAAAAACACATAAACTCTTCATAACTAAAGCCAAGCACGTGTTCTAACTTAATCTGTAAAAACATGTTGCATTATTTTTGCGAGGTAGGAGTTATGAAGAACGAAAAGTGGCCAAATTGACGTAAACAGAGTAACCACAAGATAAGCGAGCATGGAGCAATTGTTTCCGTTATCATTATTTTTAGGTCCTCAATGTGTTCTGTTGTGCTCGAGGGACAAGAGCTTGACATAGAAAACCAATGAGTTGCCTTAAAGTGCAAATTTGTTCATGTGCGTTCATGCGCGATGTTTTGGTCCATACGTAAGGACTAACCGCAAGATTTCTAGAAATGTAGTCGAGTCGTGCTCTCGGAAGGAACAGATTATTTACCCCTGATGTATACACAGGGCGTCAGAGTCACAAGTCATAGTCATACAAGTTAGACAGTCACTCGCGTCCCTGAAGCAGTTGTGTTTTTTGCTCCTGGTGAAGCAACCTTGTGATCTTGATTACATGCGGCAAGGGGGGCGCCTTGCGCTAAGTGTTAGTGGCACCCAGGGTGACCGTCGTGGAAAGCCGCGGTCATGCGAGTACCACCCACAAGAGTTCACAACACTGTTTAAAAACACTTAGCATGTGCATTATTGTTGGTGACGTTCAGTGTCATGTCTTCTTTGTTACGCCTGTATCACTGCGTTCTTCGGAACGATGCTTCCTGCTCCTTTACACGAGGCATGGTTGTCACTCAATAAAATTAACCTGATTTCGTAATGAACGTTTTTCATTTTGTAGAGAATCATTTTTAGCTGAAGAAGCTCCGCTGTGGAGTTATTCTTGTTTCATGCGCTGAAAAGCAGCGCCTAATCCGGCACTTTCTTCTTTGGACATTCGGCTGTTCTTGCAACAAGCAATTCGTTGCGCTCTTGGCTGACGCGCGTCCACTGCCAAATGTGCCACGACTGAATGCCATGCACTGGACGGATGCACTGCCACTTCTTTGCTTTCATTTCCCTGAAGGCTTTCAAGTCAGCACTTGGAAGGTGAATCAGCGTCACATTCTGTAGCTTTGTGTTGAGAACATCAACCATGTCTTTCGCGCACTTAATAACTGATGTGGCGGAGCTGCGGAGGTTGTGTAAGGTTGCGTGATGCTTGACGACGCCCCCAATTCCATCGCAAGCATTCTTGCCGTGCCCCGCTGCGGAAAATAGCCACTGCACCGAGGCGTATTTGGTAGCTGTAAGTTCGTGAAGCTGGTACCTGTTCTTGAAATGGCTCGGGGCACCATCACTGACGTATGTAACATGTGCATATAAACGAGCAACACCCCCGAGCCATTCGTGCACCTTTGCGAGAGCGTAGCATGCGTGGGCGGAGTCGTGGCTAGTGTCATCGCTTATAAGAGCGCAGCTGCGGTTTCCTTTTCTAGTCGTGACGACGAATGTGAAGATGGAGACTTGGGTTTTTTGCCAGTGATATGACTGAACTTCTCCCGGCAGAACTACGGTACGCAGGCTCGCATGCGCGAAAGATCTTGAAAGCGATTCCTGCGAAGCGTGCGACTCAGCATCGCGGCATGCTCAGTAGCTGGGACCCATGTAGAAGTTTTTTTTTTATTTGCGTAAAATGTAGTAATAATTTGCTCTTCAGAACCAACTGTTCCTCTTTTTTTCTGTCAATCCGTCAATCCACAAAACACATTCACGACCTGAAAATTATGATAATGGAAATTATTGCTCCATGCTCGCTCAATGTTGTGCTTACTCAGTTTACGTCAATTTGGCCACTTTTCGTGCTTCATAACTCCTACCTCACAAAAATAATGCAACATGTTTTTACAGATTAAGTTAGAACGCGTGCTTGGCTTTAGTTATGAAGAGTTTAAAGAAAATCGAAGATGGTGTTTTTTTTTAAATCACCTTTGAAATATTGCATTTTTAGAGACTTGTCCTCAGTTGAACATTTCTGGTTAACGTTTCAAGTCACTCTCAGCGATTTCGTTCAGCACATTTGTTAAGCTAACATATGGCAATGTTCTCAAAAATTTCGGGAAGTCTGGCGCTTATACGCGCGGAGAAAAAAAATCTTAAATTTGAGCATTATTGAACATTTTGCCGATTTTGCGAATATTTTTCTTAAAAGAACAGCATCAAAACTGCAAAGTAATAATGTTTCGTCAACTTAAACTATCCGTAGTATGTAGAGAAAATTTGTCAGACCTACAGCTGCAATAGATTTTTTGTGGCATCTCATCGAAATCCCATTTCAGCGAAATTCGAAAAAGGCGGTTGCGGCTCAGTGGAGACTTCTAAATTTTTTTAAGGAAGGTGAAATTTTTTTCGCGAGACTAAAAGTTGTTTTGTGGTCTTCGGGACGCGGACAACGAAATATATTTTTTTCGGCGAAATTACAGGGGATCGACGGACATGCACCGACGTTCTTATCTGAACACACCCTATAGAATAAATTGCTTCCTGCCCGAATGCATGTAGCCGATGGCAGATAGACGCTGAAACGAATTTTAACGCGATAGCATTAAAGATCTCATTTCAGAGAAACTCCGTAGTCGGTGTGGGGGCCGGCGTCATTGGTTGTGATGTCTGTGCGCGAAAATCCGAGATAGATACAAATAAATAAGTATTTAAGAATTCATCCGTTCGAGTGGGGATCGAACCCAGGCCTTCTGCGTGGAAAGCAGATGTTCTACCTCAGCTCCACACCCAGGCTCGAAACTTTTCCTGGGAAAAAAATTCGCCGCGTATCTGCGCGCTTCGCTGCAAATGTCGTCGAAAGACGATAGAGGAACGCTGCGTTAGAGTTACTCTATATGCAACCTTTGGGTAGCAGAGTTGCGCATAGGTCTGGCTAGCAACCATGGCTATGTCACGAAGACTCACTCCGTTTTTACAGGCGACATGCCTACCGGGTCACCGGTCGACATCTTTGGCGTGTCGAAGACCGGTTATTTATTTTATGTGAATGGCTAGTGTCAATCCAGTTCGCTGCAGCGGTGCCATTGAGAAATACGAAAAATCGCCCCAGCGTCAGCTTCTCCGCAACGCATGGTTGCTAGCGGCGTTTGGACGACAGATGCGCAACTCTGCAGTCTCTGCTACTTAAAGGTAGCATATGCAGTAACTCTACGCTGCGTCAGAGCCGTATATACCCTTCGGGAGAGTTTGGCGATTGTTTCATCTCGCCGCTCTCCGAGCTCCGCCCCAGCGCCGCCCTCTTCTCGTGACGTAATCCCCTCTTTCCTCGCCGGCGGCGGCGGGCGGCAGTGGCGACAGCGCCAGACAGCGCGGCGCGGAGTACGGCGCTGCCGCGACGGAGAGACGCCGGCGCGCCGCACTTACACGATCGCTGAGGAGCGCGCGTAGGTTACGAAGCTCTTGTGCGAAGCCGCGCGTATTCATGGCGACTGCTCCTCGCATTCAAGCGTGAATTTGTTGCGTGCGATGGGCTGCTGTTGCGCGGTTGGCTGTTCAAACAGCAGCGCGCAGGGTTTTCGCCTTTTTAGGCTTGCGAAGGAAAAAAAACTACGACGCCTTTGGATCAGAAACATCAGACGCAGCAAATGGACCCCGACCGACTGCTCCGTGCTATGCGAGATACGTACTTGAGTATTTAGCTTGAATATTGCTGGTATTATAAACAGCGTACCATTAACACGAACATATTATTTGTTGTGCAATGGGGTTTCAGGCGCACAAACTTTAAAAATAATTTTGTCACGCTGAAAAAAAAGGAGTTTTATGTCAGTCATAGCGTAGTTCAGCGCAAAAAACAGGCAACAGACGAGTGAGAGGACAAGGACACTGCTCAACGTGCGCTGTGTCCTTGTCCTCTCACTCGTCTGTTGCCTGTTTTTTGCGCTGAACTACGCTATGACTGACTCGTTCCAACTCGCCCAACAAGCAACGTTGCGGAGTTTTATGGTTCGCGTTTAGATCGCTTGGGCAGATTGAAATTTTGCAGTGATCACCCTATAAGTGTCAAACGTGATGTGTTGCGTTTACGTAATTTATCGCGCGTTCTGAGCACGAGCTTGGGATGTTACCGTGATGTTGTGAGGGAAAGATTTATTTCGATATCGCAGGTTAGTGCCGCCGCGCGTCAGCTGCGGCGGTTACCTGGCATGTGTTGTACGTTATGTGGTCTGCTTTTCTGTGGCTGTCAGCCTATGGTGTCATTTACCGCTGTGTTGCCGCTTGTGTACTTGCTACCAGTTTCACGCTTAATTCGCGCATGTAAATTAATCTGCGCCTCTGTGCTAAGCGAATGTGCCTTGCGCTTTTTGGTCATGCACGTATAGTGCACAATGTCTGTGCTCGTGCAGGAACCTCTTCCACTATAGCAAGGGGCCCTACGTGCTCGATGAAATTTCGTGATTAGGAAGTATAGAGCGCGAAGAAGTTGAGCAGAACAATGATTTTGTAAAGTAAACCAACAGGATGTCTGCTATCAGACTAGCCGAACGAGGTATTGTTTTCATTTAACACGCGCCTAAGGGGGGCCCTGCACCTGCTCTGACGAAAACCTTCGATGCCTCAGCAAACGCGAAAATTGACCGCCGTCGTCCGCGGCGTCGGCGTCCCGCGTCGGCGGCGTCAACACGAGGGATGTCAAATATCATCACGTAATGACGTGACCATACGACCCTCATCACTCCTTTTTTCCCCTTTCCCTTTTCCCCTGTGCAGAGTAGCAGGCTAGAGCGCACTAGCTCAGGCCGACCTCTCTGCCCTTCAAATAAACTCTCTCTCTCTCTCTCTCTTTGTGACGTCATCATGACGTCGAATAACGTGACTTCACGCGATGACGTCAGCACATGACCAGATGTGGGGTAGAAAGATTGCAGTGCCTCCTATCTTGGAGGCAGTGCAAAGCAGTGTTAGGTCACAAAGCTTTCGAGGGGGGGGGGGGGCGTGAGGAACAATACATCAACTGAAGAAAAGGAAGACGGCTTTCGCCTTCGAGTGGTCTTAGGCGAATGCATAAGGGACCCTGTGAGTTCTTTTTTTTCTCTCTTATTAGAGAGTTTTAGTGCCGGGGACTCCAAGCCGCTTCCTTATTCACCCTCTTACGTCTCTTGTACACCCAGCCGCGACCCATGGACTATACAAAGGAACGCAAGGGGCTTACGTACGCAAGGTACTTTGGGGTCCCGGTACTAAAATTCTCTAAGAGGGAATTTTAGGGCGCGAGATCCCCTTGCCGCTTGTGTACGCCCGCTTTTAGGCTTTTGTGGCCTTAATACAATTACGTGCGCTGGTATCTCTGTTTCTTTTAAAAGCAGAGCTGTTTAAGCTTGGAGAATCCCCGTTAGTGGCGAATAAAAATTGTCATCATCATGAACCGGCACGCAATCCGTCCTCTTCTTTATCTTCTGCTTTGCTGCCAGAACACGTGCACAGACTTTTCCGGCGCGGTATGCAATGAATCTCACGTAACACTTGTCACGTGACATGTTCCAAAAATCACACCTCTTATATATGCTCGTCACAGAGTCACATCACGCAATACCAATTTTGGTGTATATCAATCTGGCGGAACGGCCGCCATCGCACCATGAGCGTGGCAAGTAAGTCATGCTGTACATGACACGTGTGTCATGATATTCACATTCACTTCAGTTATTTATGTTCGTCACACACTCATGTCGCGCACTACCAATTTTGGTGTGTATCAAGGAAGCGAAACGGCCGCCAGCGCTCCATGAGCGTGGCACGTAAGTCATCTTGTACATGACACGTCTGTCATGATTTTCATAATAACTCCTGTTATTTATGTTCGCCATACGCTCTTGTCAAGCCATACCAATTTTGGTATATATCAAATTGACGAAACGGCCGCAAGAGCACCAATACTGTGGCATGTAAATCATGCTGTACATGACATGCATGTCATGATTTTCATGTTATGACCAGTCATTTACGTTTGTCATACAGTCACATTACGCCATACCAATTTTGGTATACACCCCATGTACGAAACGGCCAGGAGAGCACAAATTCGTAGGCGGCTAGATGGATAGATAGACAGATAGATACGCTCAAAGTCGCAGAAGTTCGCTAAGAAATGCTTCGCATTTAAAAAAACCAAGATAGACGCAAACGCACAAGTCTTCATAGCTCGAAAAGTCACCGATGATCACCAGGGGCGTAGCCAGAAATTTTTTTCGGGGGGGGTTCAACCATACTTTATGTATGTTCGTGCGTGCGTTTGTATGTGTGCATGCCTATATACGCAAGCAAAACTGAAAAATTTCGAGGGGGGGGGGTTTGAACCCCCCCAACCCCCCCCCCCCCCCTTGGCTACGCCCCTGATGATCACGATACTCCCTCATGCGAATTCTGAGCGCAGCTTTGTGTTGAGGCAACGCGAACTGTGTTTGAATTTCTGGCTATCCGCGTTGGAACATTCGTTACATATTGCCACAGAAACTGCCACTGCTGGAGTGCTACGCGCGCCACCCTGTGGATTGCAGGCGTCATCGGCATCCCCGTCACGACAAGCGAGACAGTAGCAGCGCACCCACCAGCCCTGCATGCGCACGAGCTGCGACCGAAGGGCGAGCACGCATGACGGAGGAAGAAAGCGATGTTAGAGGCCAGTGGCTCGTGATATCGACAGAATCCACGTTCGCTGTCTTTCGTCCTTGTTCGCTCTATCGGTTACGCCGCCTACGCCAACGGCGATGCCGAACAGCGCAGGAACAGACGCCTAAGAGCTGCGCTCTAAAAGCACAGCGTATATCGTAGAACGTCGTGGACTCGAATCGCCGTGCACAACTCAGTTTCACGATGATTTGGACACGCCTAATTCACTCCATATTCTTCATTAAATTTGTCTAACAATGTTCTTGCACAATTTCGCTTTCGCAATTTGTTTAGGAGCGTTAGATTTCACGAATGAACAGCGCGTACATAGCCTCAGCCGTGCGCCCGTCGCGCGGAAAGACTATATATGGCGGACGCCACCGGAGCGGAGGCGTGGCGGTGACGTGAACAGCGTCATCGCCGCGCCGCGACGTCACTGCCCCGCCCATTAGCCAGACTCTCCCCATCGACGGCTCTGCGCTGCGTTAAAGTCACTTTACGCTGCGTGAGATATGGGCGCCACCTGGCAATACATCGGGAAACGAGCTTGTGCAGAGGGCACGGAGGAGGAAAGTTCTTTCCTTTCTCCGTGGCAGAGGGCTTTCGTCGGCGCGTCGCATTTTCAGCGCAGCCGCTTCTTCACCGCAGCTTGAGGAACTAGGGTCTTTAGCATTACGTATCTATCTATTTTCTAATAAAGGAACACACCACGTAATACTTACCTAGCGATGTTGAGCCTCAGATATGAGTAATATTTACTTCTAGATCGACAACGTTCACAAGTATGAACAGCCGTACCAGTTCAAGATGGGTGGGCGGTAAGCAAGTGTTCAACTTTGGCCGGATGGCTGAATCGGGTGACAGACAGACAAACAGACAGACAGAGGAAAATTTCTGCGTTTAAGTTCCCCAAGAAAGACTATCGTCTTTAAAAAACACTATCCGCGATGCGCAGCGCCTATAGCGGCGGCACTGAAAGCCGCGTAGCGGCGGCCGTTGGAAACGCTGGTCGGTCGCGTAGCAGGCTCTTCACTTGCGCGCGTGCGACTTGCCGCTTGTGCGCGTCCCAGATAATTACTTTTGCGGCGATAGTGTGCGCAAAGGAGCCGCACTTTATAATAGTGGGCATGTGTCCGATGTCGAAGCTGTGTGGGACGACAATGTACGTCACCATACGCGCCAAGTGTTTGCCACAGACAAGCGTCAACAAGCTTCCCTACGAAGTGGAGCTCATCGTAAGTACACCGCCTTCGTTATAACGTCGCGATCAATAATGCCTGCATGCGTTGACGCCTGAACCAACGTTTTTTCTCGACACAGTAGCTTCGTTTACGTGCCATGTGTTTATATAGTAGATTTTGAGGGAGCGCTGTCGCACAGGCGTATAGATTTCACAGGTGCGGCCACGCGAAGGGTCAGCGTTGGTAAAACTTTGAAACCAGCACAATAAACTTGTGAAAAAATAAACGATACACTTGTCATCATCGGTGCATCAGCACACAGCGAACATTCCGCACTGATGATCGCATTCCAGTGCCATCAATAGGTAGAATGCAGCCGATTTCGTCCAGCACACGTGTGATTCCAGAGCGCTTTTGTAAAGGAGCCGTAACCTTCCCCACATTCCCTGGCATTGCGCTTCGCGCCATTCCTTTTTCAAGAGAGCCTAGGCATCGCGTCTTATCACTACTAACAACCTCATGTGCACTGTAGCGTCTACAATGCAGGCGAGGCGACCAAGTGTAAACGTAGTCGCGTTCGCTGAATACACAGCGACATAAATGGAGAAATAAAAGCACGGTAATCGTTCTAACGCTGCCCTAAACAAACCGCGATTGCTTGCTTTCTACGTCGTACAGCCGTAATCCACCGCCGCCGTAGCTCTCGCTCATGAAATAGCACCGGAAACCTGTAGAAGTGCGTTCCTGCGATTTTTTGTGTGTGTTTGAGCAGCCGACAACGCAGCAGTAATTTTTCGACATCGCTGAGGCCTCACAGAGTCGTTAAATCACGACGAAAACAAATCCATCCATGCACTCGCGTAGACGCTCGCGGGAACACTACTCGCCGGGACCCGTCAGCGCTTCCGAGCCGTGGCGGCAGATGGCGTCGTCGGCGCTTTCCGCATCGCCTATTGGCGTCGAGATCTTGGAGTGGCGCCCTCTCCCGTGTGACGTCGGAGCGGCGACTCCACGCTCAACCGCGCGGCAGCTGCCGCTGCTCCTGTATGCGGATCGCCTGCTTCAGGCTGGAACTTTGTCGAACGAACAGCCTCGCGACGGTCGACTAACGCCTGCAACGAATGTTTTCGAGTGTAATCTTGAACTTGTTTTACTGGCGGCCCAACCGACAGGGCCAAGAAATCCCCCGGATGGCCGACGAGTGCGTCAATACCACCGACCGCTGGTAAGAAAGTGAAACTATGTGTAAGTGTTCTCGCTCGTTATCTTTTTTTACGCCGTACGATACTAATTAGTTTGGGTGTTTCTTTCGATATTTCAGTAAGCGTGCCATTCTCCAGCATTTACAGGTATGTAGATAAAGCTTGTGAAAGGTCGCGGTGCCTCATCGAGGGCGAGGCGGTGTACGATGCAGGCCACGTTGTTGAATGCACGGTCGAGGCCGTCAACGGAGATGGCATCACCGTCACAGCTCTCGTCCTGTAAACAAGTGCGCAAGTGTCGCCTTGTTGCACACCCCACTGCCGATGCCCATGATTGTAGTTTGTCCCGTAATGTTGGTTCAGTGAGAACGATATTACGTCGTAGTTCATATTAACACCGCACAGGGCCGTCGCATGGGTATTTGAATATAACAAATAGTTAGTCGCTGATTATACCACGCACAGGGCCACACAGATTAACATTGTAAAGGCAAGCTGGGTCGAGTTTCACGCCACGCAGCCTAACGAAAAGCTTAAAGAGCTCCGCTTTTAAAAAAGTGTCTGCACTGCCTCAGGTGAAAACTTTTAGAGAATGTACACTAAACAGCGGCAACAGGTTTCGCTTATGACTTTATGATAAGCAGTCCGCTAGGCGCGCGCTTGCCTTCATAGGTAAAATACGTGTATACACCATCCAAATGCAGCCGTAGTCTCAGATATCCTGCGCCGCTCAGCCGAGCTCACGACGCGCGCTTACGTGCGAGGCGATTCGGAGGCCGCGTCGTCGGCTCCTTGTCAAGGGGCCTTCGCAGCAGGTTGTGGGACGGCACCGTACCCGGTGTAAGTCGCCTATGCTTATAGCCTGCGTGCAATAAACGGCTTAAGTATTGGCGAGGCGCTTAAACACGGTCACAAGCTTACCTAAGAGTGGCGCGTATGGTGGGTATCAGAAGTCACTGTCCGCGAAGTGCTTGCTGCACACGGTCGATGAAGGCGTGGGGCGCATTCCCATTCTGAGCTTGACGACCCACTCCTTCTTCAGATTCGAGTCCTTAGGGTAGTTGTGATAGCTAACGCCCTTTTCACGAGCGGACGAACTACACTGAGGCACGGAGCATTACTTCACCATTGCGCAGCACTCGCCGCGGAGACAAGCGGCCGCAGTTCTAAGAAACAAAGAGCTGTAGTTCTAAATGAACGTTAAAAGCAGACCCACGGTTGTTCGAACAGCGTCAGTAGCCACCATACGCAAGATAACCAATTTTTTTTTTTTTTTTTTTGCCACATAGACTTGCCCTTAAGGCATAATATTTGTTTTGTATATTTGTGTTAAATGTGCGCCGTTAGGCCGGTGTTGTGTATGAAGTGAAGAAGTGTCTTGTGGAATGTGTTGTCATGTATCCATCGGTCATAACTGTTTGTGTCACTGTAGCGAAGACCAGCTTGCAGGAGATGACGGGAGCGTTCCGACTGTAATCCTTGGCATGTCCATATAAGGTGGTATGCATCTGCTTGTATCACCGGAACAGAACAGTACGGGCATGTAGAACCAACTGGTAAATGCGACCAGTTCCATGTTGAAATAACAGCCGGTGTAAGGGCCACCCCTGCCCGAAGCCTCCTAAGCACAACTTCCTCCGCCCTAGTAAGGTGAAGGGGGAGAGAGCAGACACACGGTGGGATAAGAGCGCGTGCCCGTAAACCAATTGAACTGCTTTTTTTTGTTGAGATTTACTACAACGGTGGTTTCAACACTGCGCTGGGCCTACGTAGCAGATGAAAGCGCGCGAATCCCCGCTCTGATGTCATACAGGCGCCGTTCGCAGCGCCGCCATCGGTCGCACACCAGGCCAATAAGACTGTTCTGTATTGCGAGGGGTGCCGCTAACACATGTAATATGGCATGGCAAAAGTGTAGAATAACACCAGTCGCCAAAACATGTGAATTGCGCAACGAGTGGTTGGTTTAAAGGCGCATCAATTACAAATCACACGGGCATAAATAATTATCACTACCAACAGCAGCATCAACAACGTATGCAGCTGCCCAGGGGCCCGT
>NC_051182.1:156854173-156891477 GCF_013339695.2 Rhipicephalus sanguineus
TCCACCGGCGACTACAAATTTCGAGGGTTCCTTTTCAGCTTTACGACAAAGCAGTTGTGAAGAAAAAACCATGTAACTTGACGCGAGAGAAGAAAGCATGGCTAAAGGAAGAACTTCAAAAGATGTTAGATGCCAATGTAATTCGCTCGTCAGTGTCTCCATTTGCCTCACCTATTACCATTGCTCCAAAGGAAGACGGTAGCTGGCGCCTGCGCACGGACTACAGAGCAGTAAATAGCCAGACACTGCTGATTCCTTTTCCAATGCCGAGGATCGACACCATCATCGATGAAACGGGAGGCTGTACCTGCTTTTCTCGCATAGACCTGTGCAAGGGCTTCTGGCAGGTGCCTCTACAAGAAGAGACCAAGCAATGCACCGCATTTACAACATCATTTGGCATATATGAATATAACCGCCTGCCTTTTGGATGGCAAAATTCACCGAGTTGGTTTCAGAAAATGATGAACGCAGTATTGCAACCCTACATTGGACGCTTTTGCAACGTCTATGTAGACGACATCATCATTTACTCTAAAAATGAAAAGCTCCATGAAGAACACCTGGCTCATATACTGACAGTATTATCTGATGCTAGGTTAAAAGTTAATTTCAAAAAGAGTGAGTTCTTCAAAACCAAGGTCACCTTTCTGGGCAGAGTTTTAGATGGAACAACGAAGAACACAAAGGAAGAATCAGGGACTCGCATTACAAAACTAGCAAAGCCGTACGACGTACACTCCCTTCGTGTATTTCTAGGATTGGCGGGTCATTTTTGAGCCTTCATTCAAGATTATGCCCTGAAAAGTCGCTGCCTCACAAGACTGACGCAGAAGGATGTTCCCTTTTGTTGGACAGAAGAATGTGACAACGCCTACAGAGAATGGTTCACATAATTTCTTCTGATCCAGTGCTGTGCTTACCAGACTTTTCGCTGCCTTTCGAATTGAAAACCGATGCGTCTCACTATGGAACGGGGGCCGTCTTGTATCAGCGAGATTCTTCACGACCACAAAACCAACAGCTTCGTGTAGTTGGATACTACAGCTACACATTCAACAAGACCGAATTAAACTACACGACAACAGAAAAAGAAGCTCTTGCCGTTTTAAAGCCGTCCGCTACTTCCGGTCATATTTGGAAGGCGTGAAGTTCAAGCTTTATACAGACCACGAAGCCTTAACGTATATATTAAAGATGGCTGAATTGAAAGGAAAGGTTGCCCGTTGGGTGGGTGAACTTTAGCAATTTGACTTTGAGGTAACTCATCTCCCCGGAGCCTCCATGAAGGACGCGGATGCAATGTCGCGATTAGCGATTGTGCTCCCAGACTAAGAAGTTAATGCAGTGAAGATATGGGAAGAAACTGAGGTTTTGCAGCAAACTGAACATGGAAGAGTTGCCGTGCCAACTTCTTTAGTTCCAAAAATACTGGAGTTGTATCATGACAGCCCCGAATCAGGCGGACACGATGGCTTTTGGAGAACCTACATGAAATTGACAAAGAGGTTCACATGGCCTCGCATGAAGCAAGACACAAAGGCCTATGTATCATCCTGTCACAAATGCCAGATTAACAAAGTGAAATTCAAGCAACCAACGCAGAAAATGGCTATACCAACACATTCTAACACGCCATTTGAAGTAGTTCATCTGGACTTTGCGGAACTACGGAAAAAGTCTGAAGGAGTTCAGAGGACACAAGCTTTCCTATTGTGCATTGATGAGTGCACCAGAATGATCGCAGCAAGACCGGGCAAAGAGGACACTAACAGCGTGATTTCTTTTCTGAGCAGGAAGATGTTCGATAACGTAAAGGTAATCGTCTCAGACAATGGACCTGCCTTCCGAAGTCGTCGGCTACAGGAATGGGCTGAAAAGCGCAACATCAAGTTGCGGTTCACTGCGCCCTATCATCCTGCCGCAAATGGGTTAGCTGAGCGGGCGATCAGAGACGTTAAGCAGTACATTAGTATGGATCCAGCATTTAAAGGTGGTTGGAAATGTTGTCTGGAAGCGGCAATAGCTCACCACAACCGTTCATACACAACCGGACTGGGATGTACTCCTCTATTTGCTGCAACTGGGAGACCAACATATCTGCCTGCGGACGTAGCCTTGGCATTGACAAGAACATAAACCTCCAAGAAGCGGCAAGATCAAAAGAAAGTGTAATAAGGTACCGTGAAAGAATGAAGAGAAATTTCGACAAGCGACAAAATACAGCATTACCAGAACTCGAGGTCGGTGACTTAGTGCTGGTGAAAAGAGGACCGAGTCTCAACGCAGCCTACAAGGGCCCATTTCGCGTTATAAAGACGGCAAGTCAACAAGGACACTTGAAGACCATATGGTACATGGGTCCTAATGACACCGTGGAATCCGCTGCCATTGGGAATATATTCAAGTATCATCCCAGGAGGGATGTAAACCATGCTGGGGGGAATGAAGCAAGCCGAGCGGCCTATACCTAGAAGAAGAAGTCGAAACAAGACAACAAGACAAGGGGCAGGGGGGAGAAGAGAATAAAGAAGAAGTTCGATAGAACAAGATGGAGTCTCTTGTGTTCAGTTAATAAGTGAAGTTTTCTTACATTCATAACACCGCTCAATCAATCTTTTTATGTAATCCCACTAGTAACGCTGAACAAAGTGACACCATCTCTTGCGGCACATTGTGTTGACGGAATTAGCAGAAAATTCATCACGCCTCACTTTGAGCACGGAAATAGGCTCGTTCAAAGATGAAATTGATAACAGTGCAGCGAAATGTGACATTGTTAGATTTTTTCTAGCGCACCGTGTTCGTATTTCCATATAAGCGTATGTCGTTGACCGGGATACTCAGCCTTCCAGGCCCAATAACTATGGCGAAGGTTTCAAGCTTCCAATATATGGTCCTTGTGGCCGCATTTGTTTTTATTTTATCCAGAATGAGAGAGCAAAGCACATTCTGTGCCAATGCAGAACCTCAACTTGGCAAGCGCCCTGGATCTCCAGCAATGAAGAATTCCTCCACCCAGTAGTATGACGATATTTTTCTTCTTTCCTCTAGCACCTTGAAATTATCAAGTCGTGTGTCACCGGATATGCACGAATGGGTTTAAACGCGCAGCTCTAGCTTTCAAGTTTAATGAATAATTGGCATTTCCGAGATAGGTTACCAATGTGTTCGCGGTACGTTACGAAAACGCCTTTTAATTAAGTATCATTCGGGAAGCATTTTATCACCAAAATTATGCAGCCACGTACAGCTTTAAGGGGTCTACAGTTTATTTAAAAGAATGACAAGGATAGCCTTGACTTGGTTTTTATAGCATGCTTGCCTCCAGTGTTTGCTCGGCATCCGATGTGAGGAAACCATACCTGGAGTTCATGGGGTGACTGCGTAGAAAATATCAAGAATACAGTGAAGAAAAAACTCATAGCGCATGGGATCCCCCCAAAATTTAAGATGACTCGCAGGCGAAAGCCATCGATCATCCCATATTCTGTGATGATGATGATAATGATGACGATGATGATGATGATGATAATAAGGAAGACGATTTTTGGTTACCATTCGTGTTGAGAACGACAACTACGCCTACGGTCACTTTTCCCGCTTGGTGAGGCATATAAGTCTTTCTCCTTAATAGATATGCAGGCCCGTAGCCAGGAATTTTTTTCGAGGGGGGGGGGGAGCACCTGCTGAAAGCCTTGGCTATTTGAGAAAGACGCCTATTTTCATTATTTATTTTCCGTAAAACACCATGTATCATTAAAATTTCGGGGGGGGGGGGATCGGGCCCCCAGGATTCACCCCCTGGCTACGGGCCTGTAAATATGCTTTGTTTAAATGCCGTTGAAAGAGCAAAAATATCGCCTTTGTGAAAACTCGCCAAATAATACTCTAAAGAAAACCTTGGAACATATGTAATGAAGACACCCATGCATATCAAATCAGATAAAAGCACCCCAGTAACGAGTTTGGTGTGAAAACGCAAGTTGCTGGCATGTGATTCTTCCAGACATCTACCACAACCTTCTGTTAGTGAGATGGTCTCCGGAATGAGCATGGGTGGTGCGTCCGGGAAATGGCACCACCTACATCGCGGCCTCAAAAGAGCCGTAGAAGCAGTACATACGAATATATATTTTGTTGATAATAGAAAAGCACAGCATCAAGCCTTTGTTAGATTGCGATAGCTGTAGGAAAGAGTCCCTGCCCTTGCGAATGATAGCATAATAGCTGCAACCTCATTAACATTCCTGCATTTACTTTGCCTTTTTATTCTCTGTTTATCTGAGTAGATGATACATGAAAATGCTATGCCGTCAAAGTCCATCATTATTATTGTTATGCTCACGCACATGCATTATACCACTTCTGCTCGTGTTTCATCAGCTGGTATGTTGGCACAGAAAATAATAATATCTGGGGTTTACCGTCCCAAAACCACGATAGAATTATGAGAGACGTTGCAGTGGAGGGCTCCGGAATTTTTGACGAGCTGGGGTTCTTTAACGTGCACCTAAATCTAAGTACACGGACCTTAAACATTTTCGCCTCCACCGAAAATGCAGCCGCCGCGGCCGGTATTCGATCCCGCGACCATTGGGTCAGCGGTCGAGCGCCATAACCACTCGGCCACCGGTGCGGGGCTATGTTGGCACATATGTTGTACCCAGACGTTTATACACTAAAGATTAAAAAGCTGCGGTACCTAGCATGGATGCCTGCCGTGTTCGCCGAAACTACTAGCAGGTGTATGCCGCATAAAGTGGGCGAACCTCACTGCTCACCAAAGGTCCACTAAATATGAACAAATCGTCCGCGGACAAAAACGAATATGTGGAAGAAATTGGAGATATCCCACTGCTCACCACTTGTTTACAAAGTGTAGAAAAACTTTCGAGAACCGACGTATGTTTTACTCCAAATTGCGTTTTTTCTGCGCTAGTAATATCGGCACTGAAGCACTCGTTGTTGGTGACTATGCGAATCCCGCAAGAATAAGCACTTTAAGCTCGGCAGAAAAGGGGCGCCAAATGGGTAATCATTCAATTCATTAGTACAAATTAGTAATAATTTAATAGAAGCATAACGCAGATTCTTGGCTCTGCCATCTTTATAGTGTGGAATGGTCAATGTTTTTTTAATGTTTCACAATATTTCGGCACTAGAAGTAGAAAACAGACGATCTCACACCTCATGAACGCTTCTGCCTCGCAGGAAAAGGCCCTGGTCCTCGGCCTGCAAAACCCGGTGGACGTTCTCCAGTTCAGCCTAGCATTATGATGCCCTGGGGGCTTGGCATGTCCGGCTGATTGTTTTGCTTGCAGCAATGATACACCCTTGGATTGAGAAATGTAAAATAAACATTTCTCGCCTTACGCATGGTATATACGTTGCATATCCTTGCTGAAATGTATAAATATCTAGTCCAGGTTGTTTTCAAACTTACCATGTTACACTCCCACAGCCCTAGTATATTGCCACACATGCTCATTTCCTACTATATCGTATGTTACCGGCCCATTGCACGTGTAGCTGCTGCCTTGCGCCAACCGCGCCAGAATGTCTGGAAACATTCGAGATTATTCCCGGATCATCTGTTAGGCCTGAGCGCGTAAACGCGAACAGCTGAGTTTATTCTCGAGCTAACGCGGCCACCAGTGATAAGGCTGGAATGTTCGTGCCTCGTGTATAAAGGCCGACGCGCCTTGCCGAGTTGAGATTATCGCGGCCGACGCTCTGTTCGGCGATATCAGTGTACAGCGTGCATTGCTTGCTGACGTTTGAGTTTCCGTTTCCAGGCCACAAGTTGGGCCAAATAAAGAGTTTCAGAGTGGAGAGTTGGGCAAGTTTGTACGAGTTCATTCTGGTCGTACTGCGCAGTGAGACGAGACACGAAGAGAAAGGCAAGACAAACGAGCGCAGACTAACAACTGAGTTTATTGAACGATGAAACCAGCCTTCTCAACAGCCTCAGCCGTATGACAGGTTCCCGTAGGGGCTAACACACGAACCGCTAAAAGCCATGAAAACAAACACGTTAAGGAGTTATCAAACATCTGAAACACTATCATAGAGACACGTGACAGGCTATAAAACCATGACAACTAACATGGAAAAACACGAAGTGCATGCGAACGAATGTGCGCACGTTGAAACAACCGCGTAGACTGCAGTGGTTACGTGCACGTGGAGCAGAGATATGCACACTCTTTGTCGGTAAGAATAATCGACGGGTGGCTGATGCATCCCTCCCCTTTCCTCCCGATATTGAACGCCTCAATAATTCGGCGGCCTATTCCTTTCTTTCGAGAGAACTCTCGCGTCTTCGAAAACTGCCTCACACCCCCACTGCCGGCAGTGCGCTGGTAAATGCAAAGTTGGGGCGTTAGACAGCGATCTCTCGTGCTCCTTTAGTCGCATGTTAGTGCATCTTGCACTCTCACCTATGTACGATTTCCTGCACGTTAATGGCACCTAATACACCACATCGACCTCGAAAGTTACATACTTATTCCTGTGATGCATGATGCACTCACTTTGACGCGACTCACTCGTACTTTCTTTCTTCTTACTAACCATCTTGCACACTGGAAAGTTTAGCAGGCGCGGATAAAAGTACGTTAACCCCATATTTGTTCCCGATCTTTTTTTACCATTCGAAAGGCTGTGAACATACGAAACAACGGCGAACTTATCCACCTCTTTCGACTTTCCGCTAGCATTCCGTCGCATGACATTTTATTTTAGTATGCGGGCGAGCTTGCCGCGCCGTTCGCCGTTCACCAAATATCACCCGTTAGGATGAGGATCGAACCCAGGCCTTCTGCGTGGAAAGCAGGGGTTCTACCATAGAGCCACGCCATTGCTTGAAACTGCTTCGGAAAAAAAAACACTATATGAAGGTCATGTAATTAGAGAAGCCTCCTTAGCGCATGTAATATTGCGAGGCAGTAGCGTATAATTGCGCTATGCATCGAAACATGTGAATTGCGCTAACATTCTGTGTTTTAAAGGCCCAACCAATACCAAGCGCTCAGAAATATTTAATCATCATCAGTAGCAAAAGCGTCAACAAATTGAGCAACTGCGTAGGTTCGCATGTTGTCTTCCGTACGCGGAGGGGGCTCTTCGGTGATTTGCAAAATGGAGAATCATGGCGTAGTGGGCACTGCGCAATTGTACTTGCAGTAGGCACTCTGCGATAGTTTGAAACGGCCAATGTTACGTGCACAGGCGCTAATTTCCTTGCTGCATGGCTGAGGCATGCACTGGGAACAGAAGCTGGGCTACAAGTTGAGAAGGCGATGCGCACGGGGACCGATTATGCTATAGCATTCTAATCTTGAAGGTGACGCTCAAGAATCCTCGAAGTTTTAAATGAGTGTATTATCAATCTGACATTTGTTTCCATCGTGACGTGAATTCAATTCGCGTCACGATGGTAAAAAAAAAATCTTTACCTCGTTTAAATCCTGAACAACAAATATGTGTCTTCATGCTTCTTGATTATGAATGACCCGTGTAACAGCGCACAAAAGCTGAAAGGACGATCACAGAGTGCTTTTTACACTCTTTGTCTGTTGTCGTCCTTTCCAGTTTTACGCGCTGTTACATGAGTTGCAATTAACCATATATGGCAGCAAGGAACCATTCTTGATTATGAACGATTCGCAGCCTCGTTTATGCAAGAGTTTTTTTATCTATGGCCAAAGCACAATAGTATATTCACTTCTTAGAACACACAAAAAATTGCCCCAAGCCTGGATTGAACGGCGCAGATTTACTTTCCAACTGCTCAACTTTATCACCAACTTCATAAAGCAATATTGCGATACGGAGAATCGGTAGAAGCAAACAACGATTGCCGATTTGAAATGCAAAGTATAGCACCTGTGCATTAAAAGAACAAATCCAGTTGTCGAGCACACGTGACCGATATTGATGACAAAAGCTTTAAGAGGACTAAGGATGATCATGACTAAGCGAGTTAAGATTTCAAAACCACTAAAGCAAGAACGCTTCTCTTTCCCGGTATTTTGAATACGTTGCATCAATGAGTCACGGATATGTCTTTATATAAAACACTCAAAGAAGGAGGGTGGCTCATACGACTCAGCGTTTGATTATACAAATGACAAGGAAAAAAGGGAGTTTGGTTTTAACCCTGTAATGCCCAAAAGGCGTTCTGCCTTCAGAAAAATTGTGAGAAAACACTCACTATATTTACTCTTCGTGTAGAGTTCATTTTAAGAAAAAAAAAAGGCTGAAATTTTATTTCGATGATAACTTAATTACGCTTAATTAAAATTAATTAATCAATTTGATTAAATGAATAACTCAATGTAATTTCATTATAACATGTTAAATATGCAATAATGGCTTTTCCATGAAGCTTTGACGGGCTTATTACCTCTTTTGAGGCATTATTTTTAATGTATCATATATGATGCACTGGGTTTTACAGGGTTTTAATTTAAACCCTGTGCTTCTACCAAAGTATTTTAACGTGGTTCTCGAAAGTACTGCATATTTAAGTTGCAGTTACCACATGATGTCACTAAGTAAAATTATCAGTAGTATTATAAAAAGGGAGTCCACATCTGTTTTTGCACCAAAACATTGGCCGCGAATCTGCGTGCTTCGCTGCAAATGTCGTCTCAAGACGATAGAAGAGGCGCTGCGTGAGATATGGACGCCATCTGGCAATACGTCGGGAAACATGAGTGCTGTCCTGTTCTGTAGAAACTGCGCGAAAAACGTGGACAAAGGGAGAAACGGACGACACAAGCGCATACTAACAACTGAAAGTTTATTGAAAAAACATAGAATATGAAGAGCAAATAAACCACGTGTGCAAGGTTAAACAACAGACAGTTACAAGTGCGCATCGAGATACGCAATCTCCACCTCGTGCAACGCCACAGATGGCCTGGCAACGCAACTATCTCCGGCTTTGAAGATAAAATACGCTTCAACAATCTCACGTATAGTACGTTCCTTGTGTCTTGCTAGAACTTTCGTTCCGCGGAAAAGCGGGCTGCACTTACAATCGCGACAGTGTAAAGACAGGAACGTACTATACAAGGAACGTACTATACGTGAGATTGTTGAAGCGTATTGTATCTTCAAAGCCGGAGATAGTTGTGTTGCCAGGCCATCTGTGGCGTTGCACGAGGTGGAGATTGCGTATCTCGATGCGCACTTGTAACTGTCTGTTGTTTAACCTTGCACACGTGGTTTATTTGCTCTTCATATTCTGTGTTTTTTCAATAAACTTTCAGTTGTTAGTATGCGCTTGTGTCGTCCGTTTCTCCCTTTGTCCACGTTTTTCGCGCAGTTTCTACAGAATGCATTACCAACTCGCCCAACAGTCTGTTCTTCTATGTTCTTATGAGTGCTGTGTTGCGGGCTCGTAGTCCCGGCGCAGCAGCAGGCGAAGACCGGCGGTGACCAACGCAACCGGCGGGGACGCCAGCCAGCCCGAACGCGCGGTTTGGCGCAAAGCGCTGAAGCAGAAGAAACGTCCGCACTCAACGAGTACTCTCCACACACTCTTTTATTTACATGTCGCCTAGGTAAAACAGAAATGCCAGAGCGGCGCCCCATGGCATTCGTACAGTGCAATACAGAACCGAAACCGAAGCACAACAATGAGCTCGTGCAGAGGGCACGGAGGAAGGCAAGTTTCAGCGCAGTGGCATTTTCAGCGCAGCTTAAGAAACTAGAGTCTCTAAAATTACGTATCTACGTATTTCCTATTAAAGGAACACACCACCTAATACTTACCTAGTGATGTTGCGTCATATATGCGTAATGTTTGGTTTTTGATCAACAATGTACACAAGCATGAACCTAGTCAGCCGTTCAAGATGGCTGGCCCTTGGGCAAATGGTTCAACTTTGGCCGGGTGGCTGAATCGAGTGCCGTGCCGACAAAAAGAAAGGCAGGCTAAAATTTGTGCGTTTAAGTTCCCCAAGAAAGACTATCGTCTTTAATAAGTAATAATGAACTCAAGGAGCACTGATTTTTGGCCCAGTCGCAATCAAGAACAAATGGAGGGGACGACAACACAAGCGCTTACTTCTTAGTAAAACAGTCACAGTTTCGCCACAACGGCGAAGCAATGAATGCGATAGCAACAAATTGAAATGTAACGCGAAGAACGGAAAGCAGCTCGAAATCGCCAGCGTGTCGCTCGAGCCCAAAGGACGCACGAAAAGACGCACACAGGAAGCGCGAACTATCATGCTTGACAGCCCGATACTTGAAGCGCACTGGTGAATCATAAAGCAGGACGCACGAAACGAACGACCAGGTACACACAGGCCGATCGCGAACTAAATGTCGCGGTTGATACTTATTTCTGTTTGAACAGCGTGCTCCTTTCGCGAACGCGGCCGCTGCAGCGAGCGAAGTGACCTTCGTACGCTCTGTGACTTCAGCACGGACATCGCGGGGAAAGCACAAGACATGCAACCCCCCGCTCCACCCCTCCCCCGGACCGCCCCCTCTTTTCCTTGAGATAAGCGCACGAAGGCCACCACGCCCTTTAGGGCGAAGAGCCTCGGCGTTCGCCGGAGCGGGGTGACAACCTTTAAAGTGCATCTAGCGCCCAGCGCGCACATCGCGCTATCTCGCTGGTGAGTAAGAAAGCACACTGAAGTAAATGGTGTATATCAATAGCTCGCCTTTAGCATGCTGAAAGACGCTACTCTCCGTGGCTTAGCCGTCTAAAGCCGCGCGCTTCGGAGCGAGAGGTCGGCCGTTCGATTCCGCGCATCGGAAAGTATTTCTGAGTTATTTTTCTTTTTGGCTTTTCTATGTATATACACACATATACATATACGGTGCATGACGACAGCGACGGCAAAAATCAGCCGAGACAGTCCATATAATTGCCATCGCAATAATAATGATCGTCTAACGCACAACACATCAGCCTGAATTATCTCTCGTAGCACAGGTTCTGTACTGCAATACTCCTTTCAAAATGAATAACGGTCTGTTAATTCCGTGATCCTATGGATACAGTGTTGGTTGATTGTAAAAACAATGGGTCTTTGATCGAACGTGACTGTACTAAATTTAAGGGGTTCTTAACTAGTGCTTGAGGATTCGCAATGCATCATGGCGCCTGACTTCAGCATCACAACACCGACGATCTTAGCGTCGTGACACCTAGCCTTGCAGAGACTTGAAAGCATGCGCGGTGCCGAAAGGACGATCGTACATTTTTGACGCAGCCTATCAAATTGAGCCCGCCTGAGACACACAGTCTTCTGGAAACGGAAATTACTGCAGCCACATTTTATTTGACATGGGCTCGACGTTGAGAGAACGGTTTGCTTCCTTCCTCAAATGGCGAGTGTACTTTTTCTGGAACTGGCCTCGCTTCTTGTGCTCTCACCTCGGCTTTTCCTTTCTCTCACGTCTCGAAGGCCGTGCGCGTTTACGGATAGCATTGTTTCAAGCGAGAAGTTGATGTTTCCACGCGTATTTGGGATGCGCCACGACTCGAGTAAATGTCTCATTGACTGGTCTGGCAAGCCGCTATGGCCAGCGGAGCCCTGCACAATGAGCCCCACCCATTCTAGATCTCAGTAACTTTTGTTTAAATAATCATCTATTCTCTCTCTCCTATGACCACATTAATTGTCTTTCAAGTCTTCAACAACGGAAATTTTCGAGACAAAGCCTAGAAGACTGTTCTAGGTCTGCAGAATTGAGCGCTGTCAATTTGCGCTTGAACTCGGGAATTTCTGCGCTTCAATGGCACAATACAGCGTAATTGTGATCGTGCGAATCTTCAGACAACACCGTGAAAATCTTTACGATAAACCACAATGAGGACCGAACTATAGATGCATTGAAATATACGTCTCATACGCGTATGAGCTCATGCACCAGGAATGTTACATCAAAATCAACAGCATGTAACAGCTGTCAGAAGTTGATAAAAGACCATGACGCCACCATGCAAAGGTAAACACTACAAAAAGTATAGAAGCGTTGCTTCATGCGTTACAGCTTAGTCACGCATGCTGTTTAAATGAGTCACGGACTTGTACATAAGTGACAGCACATGAAATGAATATTCTTGAACCCGGGATATCGCTCATGCCAACGTTTAAGGAACTGATCTTGAATTATTCAAGAAAAAAACTGTTGCTGCCTTAAAGAAGGCAAGACCACCTGTCAAGACGGTGGCTTCAGTGACACACCGTGCTCAAGAATCATCATCATCATCATCAGCCTGTCTACGCCCACTGCAGGGCAAAGGCCTCTCCCATGTTCCGCCAATCAACCCGGTCCTGTGCTTTCTGCTGCCACGTAATACCTGCAAACTTCTTAATCTCATCTACCCACCTAATTTTCTGTCTCCCCCTCACGCGTTTGCCATCTCTTGGAATCCAGTCAGTTACCCTTAATGACCACCGGTTATCCTGCCGACGTGCTACGTGCCCGGCCCATATCCATTTCTTCTTCTTGATTTCAACTATGATGTCATTAACCCCCGTTTGTTCCCTGACCCACTCTGCTCTCTTCCTGTCTCTTAAGGTTACACCTATCATTTTCCTTTCCATCGCTCGCTGCGTCGTCCTCAATTTAAGTTAAACCCTCTTTGTAAGTCTCCAGGTTTCTGCTCCGTAGGTAAGTACCGGCAAGATGCAGCTGTTATATACCTTCCTCTTGAGGGATAGTGGTAGATTACCATTCATGATTTGATAATGCTTGCCGAATGAGCCCCAAACCCATCCTTATTCTTCTAGTTATTTCACTCTCATGGTTCGGCTCCGCGGTTACTACCTGTCCTAAGTAGACGTACTCCTTTACAACTTCCAGTGTCTCGCCACCTATCGCAAAGCGCTGTTCTCTACCAAGATTGTTCCACATTACTTTAGTTTTATGCATATTAATTTTCAGACCTACTCTTCTACTTTCCGCATCCAGTTCAGTAATCATGAGCTGCAATTCGTCTCCCGCGTTACTCATCAATGCAATGTCATCAGCGAATCGTAGGTTACTGAGATACTCTCCATTAACTCTTATCCTAGCTCAAGAATACTCACCTCCTTAAGCCTACGTCTTCTCTGAACCTCTGCCTTGTATACAAGACGGAGTACCATGCAGTGAGAATATAGCGCGTTTTCGACATGTGTACGGCTCCTCTAAAGTCCTACTGCTCTTATTGAAGTAGGCACATCGAACAACCAGTGAATACTGCAAACTTAGCTATTTCATATATCAAGTTCAAAACTGTACAGCGCTCACAGAAACAAGGCGTAAAAAACTGGATTAGTACAATATTTTTGAAAATATGACATTATCAATAGCAATATCTTGTTCACACTTCCAGGTGACGAAAGGTCACATGATGTGTATCGTTTTAAATGCGAAGCATTTCTTAGCGAACCTCAGGCACTTTGGGCGTTTCTATCTACGCATATATCTATCTATCTATCTATCTATCTAGCCGCCTACGTCTGAGTGCTGTCCTGGTCGTCTCCATAACTTCTAATATACCAAAATTGGCATAACAGGGGATCAGTGTATAGGGAACACAATTCACTGGTCATGACATGAATAACGCAAAATACCTGTCGCGTACGTCATGAAACCCTTTCTCTCAGTCACGCGTGGCACATACCCGCATACCAGAGTTTATGTTGTGCGGTTATGTGCTACATGTGATGCATAGTCTCAACCAGCACAGTGAACGCGAACACACATATTGACACGCAAGCAAAGTGATAATAATAATAATTGTTGGGGCTTTAATTTTGACTATCTGGTATTCTTTAACGTGCACCGAGATTGCACAGTACACGGGCATCTAGCATTTTGCATCCATCAAAATTCGACCGCCGCGGCCGGGATCGAACCCGCGACCTTCGGGTCAGCAGGCGAGCACCGTAACCGCTACACTACCGTGGCGGACACAAGAAAAGTGAGGAAGCTGAAGACAGAACATCCCTAGAAGACGCTCAACTACCATGCACTCGTTCAAGTGGTCCGCAACTTGGACCACGTGGATTACGCAAAAACCGGGGTCAATGCTTCCTACAATAAATCTGCCGAGAGAACCAGGCCTCTCATCATTACCGGTGACTGCAACATTGATTTATCAAGACCCAACAACGCCTGGTCGTTATACTGCGTGAAAGACGGCTTGAATGTGGACAGGACATCAAAAGACCTCGCTGCCACGTGCAAGACGGGAGGCGTCATAGATCATTTCATCGTAAGAGGCATCCAGGATTTCCACCAGCTGTGCTATACCTCGCACTTCACTACACTTGGACCCCTCGTAGCCCCGATCACGAACGTATCCGATGAACAAGTCCGGTCCAGCTGCTGGTGCTCACTCATCACGGTGATGAGGACCTTGTTCAAGAACTATCAAGAACCCCTTCTACACATACACATGGGTTCGTGAAACGTGCATGCGTTCCCGTCACAACAAAGTATAAGCATAACAACTGTAATGCAACTGTAACAAATGCAACTGTGACTGCAACGTACGTGCAGTGCGCCTGCGTGTGCCTCTCGGCTGTGTGTATCTAGGGGAACTTTGCTGAATGAAGCTTAGTTGCGAGAAACGCCTGTCCTGTGCATTGGTGTTTCTTCTTTGTGCTGTTCGGATTCGCGCTATCAAGTATTGAAGAATATAAGCACTACATATCAGCTTACCACGTCTGGTGATGGTAACACCCATGTTGCTCTTGGCAGCGTTACGCAACTGTAAACAACTGGTTATATAATACATATGCGACTCTTCAACATATGAGTGTGCGTATGCCACTTCCACATTTCTCTAGCGCCATTCCGTAACGTTTCGCCACAGTCACCATCCCGCGCATGCTTCGCATAACATAGATTCCCACGGTGCGTGGGATCTGCCGAATTTTTTATCTCTTCTGCTTATGACGGTACATTCCCAAAGTTCTTTTGATAACTTCGAATTGCGTGGTTGAACACGCTTAAACCAAGCTTGTCGAGCGATAGCAAGCAACTACCGCGGAAAGCATGCCGCGGTGCTGTGCCGCACGTCGAGCCCCGCGCGTCAAGCAGTGGCACGCTGCCTAGATGTCTCTTCGTACTGCACTCGCGGGAGTCACGTGACAGAAGTTCAAGTCCTGAGGTGAGCGCACCCCCTGACTCACGGCTTTCGCCAACCGACAGAGAGGAGTGCTCGGGACAGTAGAACGAACCGCCACTGCGAAGATAGGTACCGGGCGCTCTACCCACTGTGGTACCGATGCACATGCACCATGCTTCACAAACGCGCCTTATATCTCTCACATCTTCCTGCCATAGTTATCTTGCTTGGTGGGGGCGGTGTCGCCGTTTGGGAGCGGTGAAGTTTACTACTGCATCATGGCAGTATCTAGCGCTGAGAGGAACCGCCTCGGTAGTTTCAGCGCAACGGATGCTTTCGGTGCAATAGTGTAGGAAACTATACAGTCGGCGCAATGTGGCGTACGCACTGATTTGGTTCGGTGATGACGAAGTTACGTGCTTTACCCTTCGCATTATGTATCCAGAGTAGTGCAGCTTCAACATGTCACAACGGTATTTCTCCGCGGCCTACTCCTTCGAGTGCAATAGCACCGACTAATAAAACTGCTGCAACAAGTGGCGCGGAAAGGCAAATACAGTCAAACCTTGGTGATACGATCACGGCTCGTACGATTTTCGGGATGATACGAATTATCTATGGTCCCGACCAAGGCCCATTAGCCTGCAAAGTATTGGAGTACGGTTGTTGCGAACCGATTTGCACCCCGCGACATTTGATAAGAACGTACGCTAGCACACAGGTACGAGCAGGTGCTGCCTGCGCTGTCGCGGAAGACGCGGCAGTCACGTGCAGCGCGCAGGCATGCGCAGAAGAATTGATGCCTGGGCAAGTTGGAATTGGTTATGCATGTTCGAAACGGGCGGCGCAAAAACAAGGGACAAAGGAAAGACTACACACCACAGAGCGCATTCTCACAACTAACTTTTTAGAAAGAACATACACTATTTGAACCTTTCACCAAGTACCACGTGCTCTTACATCATTGATAGCCGACAGGATACATAGACATGTGTTGCTGTAAAGATTAGGAACGGTTACAAAACGATGGCCACATGTACACTTTTTTTTTCCTATGTGATGAAACGATTGAGGAAACAAATTTCATCGTCATGCAGTGTTGTTGATGACATGCTCTGTGGTGTGTAGTCTTTCCTTTGTCCCTTGTTTTTGCGCCGCCCGTTTCGAACAGGCATCCGCGCTGCGCGACCATCAACGGTGCGTCGTTGCCTCCGAGACAGTGCGCAGGAATCTTGGAGGCCTTTATGCGCTTTCGCGTTTAGATTACAGATGACGTTAACGTCGCGAGCTCCTGTGCTCGAGGCAGCAGAGTCATGGTACTGTGTTAACACGCGCCTGCCACGTCGATGCAAGCCATATCCCCGCAATCAGGCGTTCTATGAAACAAGACTGAAACTTGGGCTGCGGGTCCGTCATGAAGACCCATGAAACATGGACGAAGACCCCAAGAGACAAAGCGGACGGTCTTGGCGAAGGAGCTTGGCCTCTATCGGTCGTGTGCAAAGCGCTTCTTAAGTCACTTTTGCCGCAGTGCTTTGCTGTCATGCAGAAAAGTGTAGTAAGATTTGGAAGGGGCTACTAGCGGTCACGGGGCACAACACATCTGGTTCAATAATTACACACGCGCGAATGCACTCTATATTTGCGAGTGCAAGCATGATCGTTGACGTCTAACAACTTTAATGGCAGTCATTCATAGCTGCTCATGACGTCGCTGCGGCCCTGAGAAACACTAAATCAAAACGTATACCAACTTTCTTTTGTCGCACACTAATTTTCCATGTTCTGTGGTGCTACGAATTTCGGATGGATGGATGGATGGATGAATAAACTTTATTTCGGATGATACGAATATATTTGGTAACCCGCGAGATTCGTATTCCCGAGGTTTTACTGTATTTCGACAGGTGAATGTCGCACATTGAGTGCTTTAGCTCAACGAGAGACACGCCAGCCGGAAGCCGAACGCCTTGTCGCGTTCACGGCTCAAGCTGCGAACTCTGCCTCTCGCGTTCCTGAAACGCTGTGCGGTATATGCCTCAGCACAGGCTTAGGTTGCCCTATTACTGGGTAGCGCACACCTTGGTTTTTGTCTCTTCAAATGACAACACTTTGAATGAGTAGATATCGAGTACAAGTATTTATTGTGTGCTTGTTGTTGTCATTATTGCGCGGGATTCACCATATGCTGTGTCCAATCTTTGTTATCTATGTTACCACAAGGGTTAAAACAACAAACCATGAGCGTTATTAATAGGGATGGAGATGTGACACAAGGCGTTAGCGTGGGCGCATTGACGTCAGAGGGTGCTATAACTGCCCCTCTAGTGAAGGCACGGTTGACTTTTATGTATACCGATTCCTATGACGGAGGGATAAACCACGTTCTTTTCAAGCTCCGGCGATCGACTGGGGATGCCGTGAAAGACATTGAAGCAAATGGACGTGCGTAATAGTCTATTTTACGTAAGACATATGGACGCCATCACCTTGGGCTGTTAAACGGACGTTTTCTTGCTTTTGTATTTCGTGACGTCAGTTGATAGGCCAGGAACTATCGAATGCACCAACCCAACCGTTTTCATGCGCATACGTCCACCGTAGCGCTGTTCGTTTAGTTGTTCAAGATAACAAACGGGAAGGTTAAGAGCGCATTAAGGCGGCACCAAAACCCATCGCTAAAATAGTCGATATGGACGTCACAAAAACGAGGTAGCCGAGTGGCTCCTCCAGTCTGCGGTTTGTAGCACGGTAAATAACGGTGACTACGACATGAGAAGCAGCCAAACACATGTGCGAGCGCTCTGGTCACATGACAGTGCCTGTGAATTGGCCTACTTGTATAACAGGCACATGCTACACGTATGCGCCACCACTGGAATGATTTCTGCCGCCGCGCAACGAAGCAAATCGCGCTTTTTCTTTTGGGGTGTTTCTTTTGAATAATAAAGAGTCGAATCTTTCTTTTTTTGTTTCAGTTTTCGCGTTGAATAAAGGAATTGAATTTCCGTACGGTACACGAGTAATCTATTGATCTTGTAATTGTTACGTAAGTTCGAGCCTCTGTAGCCTGCGATACCCACATTCCCTTTTGTACGAGCTTACGATACAATTGTTCATGTCTTATCATAATAATATCCGGTGTTTTAACGTTCTAAATCCATAATATGATTATGAGGGACGTCGTAGTGGTGGGCTACGAAATTTTCGACCACCTGCGGTTCTTCAACGTGCTCCTAAATCTAAGTACACGGCCCTCAAACATTTCCGCCTCCATCAAAAATGCAGCCGCCGTGGCCGGGATTGGATCCCGCGATTTTCGGCTTTGTCTTCTCGAGTTGTAAAAGATTGCCTAAACATCATCACCCAACTTGTCTTTCCTGTTCCATCCTGTTCCATCGATAACCTGTTCCATCGATCTTCGTGCGCGAAGCAGCCTTTGATAAATCGTTCAACTTACATTTGAGGGCACTAAAAGCACCGCGCCTTTGGCGGCAGTCACATGGTAATTTTTAAAATTCGCGCGCTTTAAAGAAAGGCCGGGAAAAATCAGGCAGGGAAGTTATCTTAACATACACTAAAAAATTCGATGTTTCTGAACAAGCGCTACAAATTATGTCTTGAAAACTTTTCTCTAGAGTTACTATTGGAAAAGTTCATTAAGTAATCTTTGTTAATTGCCGAGCTTGGCGGATTGGAAAAGTATTATGACGTGCTCTATATGGCTCAGAACAATACTGCGCTAATTGGCGACGCGTAGCGTTTATGGTTAATTTTTTTATTACTTGGTGCTCTTTAACAGAAACACCCTGTATATGTACGCCTATAGGCAAGAGCGGCAGCAATGCTCAGTCAAAACCCACACAAATGAGTGGCTCATTGCAGTTAGTATAGTTGTAGCTTCATAGCTAATGTACATTTTTTTAAAGAATCTTGATCAACCGCAAGTACAAAAGTACAAATACCTGAGGAGTGGGATAAGTAGTATAAGTCTGTAGTGCCATAAATATGCACTCACTTGCAGTCCTGTCGCTATAACTATTGGACCGCAAGTGACTAGACAGTACGTGATCACCAGTGATTACTTCTCATAAATATGCGGTCATTCGCAGTCCTAAAGAATGACTATAGGACCGCAACTGCCTAGACAGTCCGTCATCACCATGGATTACTTGCCAAAAATATGCAGTCACCTGCAACCCTACAATTATAGCTAAAGGACTACAAGTAACTAGAGTGCGCCATCACCATTGATTGCATGCTATAAATATACAGTCACTTGCAGTCCTATAATTATAACTATAGGACTGCAAGTGACTTGACAGTACATCACCATCGATTACTCCGTTAAATATACGCACTTGGGGTATTGCACAAGGGATCATAAGGTTAATACGTGAGGTATCGGGTATAAAGGATTTCAGAAGAGCGGTGTTTTGATGCAAAAAGCAACGGGAGCTTTTCCTTGCACGTCTTTTATCCCGTATTGCAGCTGCGCACAAAACATTTTCGCCCCATTATGCACTACAGAGCGTGGCGCTCTCTCGCAAAAGCGCTCGCAATGGGACCGTGCCCTCGATTGTTCCCATATGCTCGATGCGAAAGACACTCCCGCAATAACCAATGCCATCTATCGCCGAGAGCCAGCATCTACAGCGAGCGCGTGTCATGCTCTCCCCACAGCGCCACCGTGTAGTTCGCACAACTCTCCTATTCTTCCACCAAGACCACCGCCATGTTTGTGGTCACATCAAATGAAGCGCTCGCATCGCTCCGTCGAACAGGTACGAAGTAGCTCAGAGCTCTCGACGAGAGAGGAGAGCGTTCGAAAATAACCAGCCGAACGCGAGATGTGCGCTCCCTTTCAACCAGCCGAACACGATAACGCTCGCGATAGCGCCCTAGAGTGGTCCGAAACGAACAGCCAAGACACCATAAAATTAGTATTGCGGATATGCGTTAGTACCATTAGTTTCTGCTTCTTCTTAATTATATTTTTGTGAGCGCTGCATGATTGTCAAGAACGCAAGCAAGCTTCCTTGGCGCATAATTTCAGTTATAGTGAAACATAACCTGCCCTTGAAGCCTTAGTAAAAGGTTTTGAAATTTACTCTCTCAAATGAGCCATATGCAGAAAATGAAACGGGGTAAAAGTTCATGGTAAAATGAAGCCGATCTATAGGGTCTTTTGCATAAAAACGCTGCTAATCCATGGTGAGCAATCACCAATTGAAAAGCACAATAAAAAATTTGTGTTATTGAAAAATAATTCACATCCTGTGTGTCTTTCAATTGAAGCGAGTCAGATCCACCTATACCCAATGGGCGTGGTCCCTGAATACCCTGTGATAAAAGCAAACATTCCGCCTCCGGTCCGACTCACTTTTGAACAGTTTCAGTTTCCATTTAGTGGTTTCAGAGTTTATTGATATCACTACCGATGACCAGTTTCCTCGTCATCTGTAGTCAGATGGGAAATGAGTTTGCAAAAGATGTACACAATTGATGGAGCAAAAAAATTTTTTTAACCATACAAAAAAAAAAAACTAAGGCAGTTAAACACCGGGAAAACTACACAAGCTGTTGAGCACACCTTAGGATTCGCCTGCCTCTCTTGCCGCTTGGCTTGTGTTTGTCTGAGTCGAAGCTGCTGCTTCGCCTGTCTTTGTTGGCTCTCCGCTAGCGTGTGAGACTTCCGAAGTTGAGGCTTACACTCTAAACCGGGTAACCCTTACTATATGTGCACATTTTCAAATCCTGGTATACCTATATCTTAAAGGTTAAAAAGTAACTTATATGCGTGTAACCCTTATTATAAGTATACAGGAAAATATGTAACCCTTAGTAGACTACGTATTAGATACTTATTTTAAAGGTTACTTGTCGGCCGTTCACCCCTCAAAACGTTGGTATAATATACTTAAAAAGCAAAGGTCCCCTGTGAAAATCTGTGCTACGTTTTTTCGGCAGGCGTGGTAGGTTCTATACCGTTCACATACACACACACACACAATATATATATATATATATATATATATATATATATATATATATATATATATATAAACGGTGTAGAAGCTGTCACGCCGCTATCCTGTATAGTGACGATTTTCACACACGACCAAGGTATTGCAGTATATTCCAATGTTTTGGGCAGCGATCGGCCCAAACATTGGCGCAATTTCGAGCGCCAATTTCGAGCGTAAAGTTTTACATCACCTTTTCAATCTTCTACCAACCTTCGTAAAAACGGCAGGTTGTACACAGAACACAAATAATGTGCGATATTGCCAAGAAGTCACGTCTTGTCATTTCTATAGCTAAAACATGGTGAGGCGTGGGCACTGCTTCGAAATATAATTTTCGAAAATCCCGTTCAATCAATTCCTTTGGTGTTTTGCCGGAGTGCCGATATATAAACCTGGCGGGCATGTCTTTCGTACAAACACACACATTCCTTTGTTTCAGACTTCACAAATTACAGCATGAGTCCCGACTCAACAATCACCTTTAGAGGGATATCAGCTTTCGACAAACCTTATTTACATTTCATTTTATTCGATAAATACTTTGCTTGTAATGCACTGAAATACGGCTTATTTTATCCAAATAGACCTTTGCAGACTTTGGGGTGGCCTTAGGACACAAATCACTGGAATAAAGAAGCCATGTATCTTGCAACATAAGCAGATATTTATATATATTGAACATCAGGAGTTCAGTTCTAATTTCAATAGCACTCCACGTGACTGCTGATGATGCTGCGGTAGTGTATTGTATGCTGCTACAATTATACCACATAAAATATTTCAGTTTAAGTATATAGGCTGCGTAATTCGCCACACAGATGTGTGACATACTTAGAAAAGAGTTCAAAGTGACGCAATCGAAAGATTTTTATTCGGAAAATCGCAGACAACAAGAATTATGTAGGTCTAACTTAGTCCCAAGGACAAAACTAGCAAACAAGAAACAGCGATTAGTTTGGGCTACAGTGAAACCAAAGTAACGTAAAAATTATGCTAACAGTACTGTGCACATCAAAATACCATAAAAATGTGCCTGCTTTCTTGGCTTAGAAAAAAGTCAACTTTTTTACTCTTTACTAGGAATGCACAAAAAAGTGGCTTCTATTCCAATATATATATATATATATATATATATAGATATATATATATATATATATATATATATATATATAGATATAATATAGCGAAACCCGACTACTGGTAGTATTCGAAGTTCGTAGATAAAAGCTACATGTACCATAAAAGACAATACGGGGACCCGTCCCTGTAAAGTGCCTTATTTTAAGGAGTAATCCTCTTGCTCAAGTGTGTGAAAAAAACACTTTAAACGCTTGCATGTTGCTGCCGCGGGGACAACTTCACGTGACAGCACAATCTTCTGCTTTAGCAAAAAGCATTTGTGAAAAAATGTAAGGGTACTCCAGGCTCTTAATACAGTACAATAAAGGCAGAGGATGAGAGCACGCTCCAGACCACCAGTAGAAAGTTGAATCACTTCACTTGGACCGCCAGCAAACATGCGGACTCCCTCCGAGCTAGTGACTATATGTGGAGTGGTAACAGCAGGCTCTCCTGAAGGCAGCGGCATCTATGAATGTGTAAAAAATAATGTAAACATATATATATATATATATATATATATATATATATATATATATATATAGAGAGAGAGAGAGAGAGAGAGAGAGAGAGAGAGAGAGAGAAGTAAACCACGAGGCAATTGCAAAGAGTATTATTCAACTGCTGCTACGTCGGCATGGTCTTGCCAATGGTCTCCGTGTTGCAAGAACGTATAACGCTTCGTTAAAAGCTTTGTCGAGTAGCTTTACCATTCTAAATTCTTACTAATTTGTGTATCGTACTTAAGTAATCATACATTAGATTATTTCCTTCAGCAACACGCTTTGAAGAGCATTTGAATATATTGTTTAGCTCGTTCACTTACCTCACTTATGAGAGCATATGTTGACTTCGGCTGTAAGTAGTTCATGAGGTCCAAAAGTGTACATTCATGTCCTTGTCTTTCGGAGCACACTTTGAGGGCACTGGTCACCTTTTTCTCCAGGTCACTGATGTTCAGCTGATATCTCAGTTCCGCCTCAATGCACAGCTAAAGGAACCGCAACAAAACAAAATTAAAGCATTTGCAGCTAACAACAGCATATTATGATTCAGACTAGCACTATTAACCAGATTTCAATGCACATTTCTGATCATAGCGATACTGTGACAAAATATTTAGGTTTATAACAATTTCATCTAAACAATGGATCGCTGAGAATTTTTCGTAGCTTATTTGTTCATTGTCGATAACCTAGCACGAGGTAAAAGTGAAGATGTATAATGAAATGTAATAATAATAATAATAATAATAATATATGGGGTTTAACGTCCCAAAACCACCATATGATTATGAGAGACGCCGTAGTGGAGGGTTCCGGAAATTCAGACCCCCTGGGGTTCTTTAACGTGCACCTAAACCTAAGTACACGGGCCATGTATAATGAAATGTAGTTGATGTGTTAAACTTGGGTAAACGTTTCATAAATATTTTGCACAGTATCCTTTACAGTGCTTGCTACAATGGTCATTTTTTGTGAATAAATGTGCACCCTTTTAGCTATTTCAATATTGTCTTCTGAAGTGCAAGAACAATCAAATAGAGCAGAGCTGGGCAAACCTCAAATTCCACAATAAGCATCTCTTTTCTAAGTTGGTTTTTTCACCCATCCTGTGAGCAAGTGTTATTGTGAATCACTAAAAAGAGTCGTGAAAAGTCTTATATGCAAATATACGCATTTTTGAACACTCGAGGAATACCAACACTTTACTTACAATTTCATCCACCAAGAATTACCGAGGTAAATGATCTGCATGTGTCACAACATTCAGGAATAGGTATTTCCAGAAGGCGCCTCATCCTTGCCATATCATATACCACACCAGACAAGCTAGATGAATCCAATGCCTGAAATTCATGAATTTTTCTGTGAGTACCATGTCAAGCAATCCAACTGCATAGGACCTCATGCAATATACAGATGATTAATCAACTCTAGGCACTTCACAATTTTTGTGCAAGCATGCCAGGCAACAAACCTGCAACTCAGAGGCAGCACTTTCCTTTGTAAAGACAAAGGTGTCTGTGGAGGCTGGGAAACTTGTTGCTCTTTTCTTTTCCCTATGCCTTCTAACTTTGCGTGCAATTGATAGTCTTTGTGTGAGCATACTCTGCAAAACAAACATCCATCAGTTCTTTTGGGTGTTGTAAAGCCTTTGCAAGCTATGGTAAAACGAAGTAAAAATTCAAATAAAAATCATGAAAAATAACAAGTACACACTGCTGTTCATAGCTGTTGAGTACTTTTAAAAAAATGATTAATTTCAGGAAAACATTATTCAAGCTGAAAATTGATGAATTTAATGTTGCGCAAACTCGGTTAACCAACTTGAATGTGACTGCACTTGTTAGCTCATGTTTAGTCTTTGACTTACATAGACATGGCTTCGTGTCTGCTGAAGACGCCTGCCTGGTTTTGGATCTTCCCACATGTACCATCGATACTTTTTAGAAAGTGCCTTCCCAAGCGCATCATACTGCCAGCGGCACTCTGCTGTGTTGCAGCTCGTAATAATCTGATTTTGACTGAAAATATGTCAAATACAATGAATATTTTATAACAATAACGCTTCTGGGTTAGTTTCAAGAAATACATAACACGCAAGCATCGCGATTAGGTAATAATTGAGAGCTAAATCAGAAGACCGGAGATGAAAACGATACGACTTACTCTAAGGATAGAGCAATTTTAGCTCGAAGCTGGCGACACAACCTTTCATGTTGGCTTTCCGAACTAGCTTTTCCTTGCAGCAGTGGCTGTACACATTCCGAAAAACGATGGCAAGCTTTCAAGCAGCCACTTCAGGAATTCTTGAACAAATAATATAATCTTTATTGCAAAAAGGTAATGATGAGGACATGAGTTTGTGCAAAGTAACACAGAGAAAATTTGAACAAGATACATAATATTACATCTGGGCAAGAGGAAATCCGTGAAGGCATTTCGTAATTGCATAACCCCCAGGCGCAAACGACGGCTCCGCTACGAAAAGCCACAGGAGCCGCAAAGAAAGGCGAGCGGGAGAGAAATCTTATCTGTAAATGGACATGCAACACGTAATGATCGAACGCCATCTATCTACCAAGCTTGAGTGCGGAGGGCGCCGGCAGCAGCGTCTTCACAAAGCCGAAAACAGTAAACGCGCGCCCACTTCACCTCCACATGCGCCATGCTTAAACAGACACAGCCTCGTTGACAGGAGGCTACGGTGCATAACAATGTCGCACCGTGCTACTAGAGGAACTATTCGTGTAAGAGTTAAGGACGCAGTCCACAACACACAAGAGTTTGCAAGTGCTACCGACATTCGAAATGCTACGCGCAGGCACATGTAGTTTGAACAAATGGCACTTACCAAGCTCGACTACCTTCCCGTGGACTCCCGGGCAATGGTTGCAATATCGCATTTTATCTTCGACGGACCAGTCACTGTATACTGCTGGCAGTCGCAAACCTGTTTGTTACATCGGCCTCGTCAAACGCCGAACATGTCCTTGTTCGGCGTTTGACGAGGCCGATGTAACGATGCGGAGAGAGGTACCCCAAACCACCGAAAACTAATTCACGAGGCGCGAGACGTACAACCGCCACGCCGCTATAATAGCACGCTTCCCATAAAGCACGAAAACAAAGCATCAAGGAGAGATGAAACTGACAAAATGGCGTCTCCTGTTGAACCTTCGAGAGGCAACAAGCGAGCCTCTCTAGCGCTTTTATTGCGTGAGAAAGTTGCGCCGCCGTGTATAGGTTACTTTGTAAGGGTTACACTTTAGTTTTTGCTAATGTAACCTATAAAAGCGCTCCGAAACCTATATTTTCTGAGCCGATGGACACCGTATCCCTTAAACATCGCGGAAAATATTAAAAAGTCAAAACAACTCTCGTTGTAACCCTTATTTTATGGGTTAAAACTGCGTATGGGTTGCAGTATGAGTTACCGGGTTTAGAGTGTACCTCCCACTCGCTGGCGTTTCGCCTTTGCTCTTCTCTTCCGTAGATCGGCGTCTAACACCCAGAGCCGTGTTTCGCTAATGTTTACCTGGCTCGGGCAGACGCATCAGCCCTTCGGCGACGCTGGCGTTCACGGGGAAGCAAGCCCTGGCGTTTCAAACGGGCCGCCTACTCGGCGTGCATAGCGGCAAAGGAAATCTTCATTTGTGATGCAGTGGTGCTCTCTCTTGACCTATTTTGGTACTGACTTGACACGTAATGGCCTATTTGGACCTATTTTAGTATTCACGAGCACTTCGCCTGTTGCGCACTCTTCTGATCTATTTTGGTACTGGATAGACTTGTAGCGCCCTCTTTTGACCTGTCTTGGTACTGACTAGACCTGTAGCGCCCCCTTTTGATTTATTTCGGCACTTTGAGCGCGACGCCAAGCGACGGCATGAGACGAAAGCTCGAGCACTTAAAGTTCTCCACGCTTAATATGCATTGCCTCAGTGCAGTAGCGATGCGCAACAAATGCTGCAATGTCGTTTTTCACGTAGAGCACTACACACAGAATGAATGGACGTTGAAATAGACAGCGTAGCTGTAATCTAACATACATACCAGCTGAAATGTGTTTCAAACTGATTGCTGCTAAGGAATATAGAGACCACGCTACCTCTCCACACATTGTAGTGAAAATGAATCACTCTGACACTGCAGAACATTTGTGCACAATCATAAATATGCGCATTTTATAGCTTCACTCCTTCACATGACGGCAGCTTCGCAACGTAACACCATCTCTTTCTGTCTTTCACTCTGTCGGAATTTAAAAATAAAATTCATCACACGTCATCTTTAGCGCAGAAATAGAGTCGTCCAAAGCCAGATTGGTACTATGAGATCATATGTGATGCTCCGTTTCTTCATGTGCAGTTGTGTGCTCCAATGTTTATATAAGCGTGTCTGCCTGTTATTCAGAACACACCGACTTTCAGGTTCGTCAGCCATGGCAAAGGTTTCAAGCTTGCACTTTATTGCCGTTGTGGCCGCATTAGTTTTTATTTTATCTACATTACAAGAGCCAAGTCGCTTCTGTGCCAATGCAGAACCTCCTCGTAGGAGGGGCCCTATGTTTGGAGGAAATGTCAGAATTCCACGTCCTGGTATGTTGAAATTGTTCGTCTTTCCGCTTTATTTCGGTATGCAAACAACAGCTTCACACTAGTGCTGCCGAGCCTGAATAAACAGCTCTACTGGGCGGTCGTTCTTGTTTCTGTTAATTTTTATCTCTCTTTTCTTTGTTCTTTCTTACTCTTTGTCTCCGCTCTTTCTATGCCTTTTTTGTCTATTTTTTTCTATTTTATTTCTGTATCTATTTCTTTCTCAGTCTTTCTGGATCTTTATACTTTTTTTTTGTTGTCTTCCTTCCCGCTATCTCTCTCTCTCTCTCTCTCTCAGTTTCTCGCTTCTCCCTTCTTTTTATCTCTTTATCCCCCTCTCATTCTCTGTCTCTCTTTCTGTCTTTCTCTCATTTCTTTCTAAGATATGCTTTACTCTCTCCCCTCCTTCTTTCTCTTCTCCTCACACTCACTTCCCTTTCCGACCCGCTTGCCATACTATACTACAGGAGGCTATGTTATCCTATGCTAATGTGCCTGAATAGCCGAGCAGTTAGGATGCTTGAGTTCAGATTGTGGGTGCGCGGGTTCGAATTTTTTCTCGTCAGGAAATTCTTTTGCAAAAATTTCTCTCTTACCCTTCCTTTCTACCTTTTTCTTTCGGTTTATTTCTGTCTCTTTCTCTTTCTTTTCCGTTCACTCTCTATGTACTCGTTCTCTCACCCATCAGAGTTATCAGAATCGTGCGCCGGATATATCAGCGCACGTGTTCTGTGAACGAAGCAGAAGATAAAGAAGAGGACGATCAGGAAGAGGACTAATATAGCACGTGCCGTTCATGACGATGATGATTGTGACAAATTATTCTCAATTTTAGTTTTTAAATATTTTTTCTCAGCTACCCGATTCTTGGTCAATCCCAATGAGTGGGTGTGATCCAGCAGTATTGGACTACGTCTACATTATCTGAGCACAAATTACAACAAACGGCTGGCATAAACAGCTCTGCTGTGAAAATAGATAACGGGTGAACTCACAGCTCATGAACGCTTGTATCTCGCAGGAACACGCCCTGGAGCTCGGCCAGGAGCACGTCCTGGACTACAGCCAGGAAGAGGCCCTGGACCTCGCCCGCCTCAGCCTGTCATTTTGTTTCCTTGGGGGCTTGGCGTGGCCGGCTGATTCTTTTGCAGCATTAAGGTTGTATTCTTAAGATTGCAGATGTAAAATAAATATTTCTGGCCTCACACGTAACAGACGTGTTCTTCTTGCTAGGATTTATAGACATTGAGTTTATGTCGCCTTCAATTCGTGCCGCATCACCAAAGCGCGTGTAACGAGAGCGTCCTCTGCTCGCGCTGCAATATAGGAGGTGCACACCGGCAAGCCCTTTCCGTCGGCATATGAAATGCGCAAGTCTTCCAGCGCCCCACTCTCAGCGTGGTGAACTACAGGTCGGCTTGTTGGCGACCGGAAGGAGCAATCCTGCTGCGTAGATGTTCTTCCCCTCGCTTTATACCCCCATGCAACACCTTGGTTCCATGAGGATACACGAGCGGCGCTGCATTACGGCGGTCATGCGCTCCAAGTGTCCTATTTCAATGCGTGAGTACTGTGCATTACACATGCTATGTGAGGTGTATGCGACTCCTGAGAGGTACGAGGATTGTTTATATATTCGACTGCGCCAATTTTCCCTCTAGCAAAGGGGCCTACCTTTCCGCGTTGTATGCATGTGTCTAAAAAGAGGAAAGTAAAAAACATTGCCGTAAAATGCCGAGCAAGCGCCACCCCTACAGTGAGGGATAATCCGAAAAGATTAGGAGGGGGGCCCTTGCTCGGTCATGAATCAAAATTCAAGGTGGCGGTGGAAGAGCCGCTAACAATAAAGAATTCACACCCGTGCTTCTTATGAAATGCTTTATTGAATACGCATACCTTCCCCGTTTTCATTCACACTCGTTGGACAAATAAAAACAGTGAATGAAACAGTGAAAATGCTGGGAGAGGAGAAGGGGGCGCATATCTGAAGTCTCCCGAGGAAGGGAGGGGGGGGGGGCGCTTGCTCGGGATTTTACGGTGGGCAATAAGTTAGGGAGAAATGAGAAACAGTGAGCGTGACAGTGCTGTGCAGGCAGCAGCATTGAATATGTGTAAGGTCACACCTTGCAACTGCGGGCAATACTTTCGATGCACTAATAAGGTCAAGAAGCACTAATCCATTTGACGCGCAATTTCTTCAAGTTAGAAACTAATAAAAATAAAGAGTACTCAGAAAGCTGAAACAAAAGCAAGTGACCACGTGATAGGCTTTTGTTAGGTTTTCGGCATAACAGCATGAAATTTGCTTTGTCAAAGCGTGTTTATATATTCACGATCTATTTTAATTGTACTGAAGGATTAAATGGGCAACAAAAGCATTACACAAAAAGCCTGTTGCTAAATTATATGCATATACGTGTTTCAGCGCAAACAAGATGAGGACAGAAGGTAGAGGCGTAAGAGTGCTGGTCCTGTTGCTACGTCTTCCTTGTGTCCTTGTCTTGTTTGTGCTAGCACACTTACATTCCTCAAGAGCCAACTACCCTATTCAGAACCTTCTGCCTCCTAACATGCTTACATAAGCAACCGCACAGTACTGTGGTTATTAAACCACTACCACCCAACAGTGTAATGTATACAACTACATGAGGGCAGTACATTCATGTATAAAAAGCGATACTCTTGACAGAATATGAAATCTGCTGCTTCGGATAAGGTTCACATGGTGACTCTGACAGAATATGAAATATGACATCGTGCATGTCAGTTTTTATAATCGTGGATGCTCGTTCGTACAATATTATTGACAAGTGAAGGTGATACACAGGCACGGACTGCACGAACACGTCTCTGCGCTACGCTGAAGACACGGCTCCAGCTCATTATTCACATTATTACGTTTACATAGTTCAAGTCAGTGTTTAAGCGCATAGTCAACACTTCACCATTAGTTCCAGCTTATTATACCGCTTCGCACATGAATCACATTGCACAGGAACGTGAGCACAAGGCCGCACAGTAAATGGCGTTGCACCATTGCTTTGCTATTTTAACAACGATGCAATGCGAGTGACGCCTGCATCCTGCTCACTATGATGTCATCAGACAAATCGATCATCATATACATGCATGTTATCTCAGCTGTTACAAATTTGCTTCCTTAAAGCCGTACCGATGCGTCGTGGCTCTTTCTGCTCTTATGAGCGTAGTCATAGCGAATCGGTAGCGGGGACAATGACAATGTTTGCCACTCGCAAGGAGACATAAGGCTGCGTCTCTACCTCGTACGCGTGCGATAACACAGCCTTCCACTCAGTTATTCTGATATTATGTTATTCTTTTGTGGCACTGCCGTTTGCTTGAAAACGTTGCGTTTTTCACTGCAATATGATTCAAGATATTACAAAATAAGGACTGCTACAAGTGGAAGAACCAGATGAAAAATGAGGGGCACAATGTCAAGAGGCCTAAAATAGGCAATACAGATTCTTTGGAAAGTCATATCTGCATGATTGAGCTAGAATAAATGAAAGTAGGTTCATGACGTAATATAAAAATTGATAACAGGTCTGGTGATCTGCTAAGTGGGGATGCGACATAGTAAACATGCCAACTGTGCTTTGTCAATGTCTTCTTAAGTAATGCAAAGGGTGCCCAGGAGAATGCAGGTAAATTATGCAGAGAATATGGTGCTAGTAGGCTACGAAATTTCCACCACATAAAACGTAGTCATTTGGTACAAGATGACAAAATTCAAATTGCGTTGAGACTTCCTCGTACTGCAGTGTATATGAAAGTGGCTTACCACAACAGTTAATGAGAGCTAACAGGCAATAATGCCTCGCAATCGTTTCTGTTAGTTCTCATTAATATTGTGGCTAACAAAGAAAAACGAGCCCTTAAAAGTAATCTTCTTTCCTTACCACAACAGTTGCAGCATATATTGTCCAGTATGTGACAGTCCGTGCATCAGCGATGAACTCTGATATGTGCGCATGCACATCACTCGTTATATTTTTCCTTATTTTCTTATCCTTTTTCTGACCACTTACCTCTCCCACAGTGCGGGACAGCAATTTAGGGCGGCCTGGTTAACCCCGCGATTTTCCATGGCCTTTTTTTTTCTCCCTCTCTTTCTGTCTAAAGTTACGTACCTTTCAAAAATAATAAGAGCGCAAACACACGGCACACTCACACATGCACACACCCACACATACAGTTACCAAACACGTACAGAGCTGTATGTGTTCGGTGAATGTATGCGGCGGTGTGTGTTTATGTGAATGTGCCGTGTGTTTGCATTCTAATTATTTTCGAGATATTCTATTAACTAGTTCAACAACGAGTTCTTTTATACACATTTGTAGTTTAAAAATGTAATATTCGCATACATAAACACCCGTGAACCTCAGAAACGTAGACGTAAGTTTGGTTTATACTGATCCATATTTGTACATTGGCTACTCCATGTCATGCATGAAAACTGATAACCAAGCAACTCAACATGTGGAGCTCTCATTGTGTCTAAGCATGCAATGAAACCACCAAACTTCTTGGGCTTAGAGCAACAGTGAACTTCCAGATGATGAAAGAAGCACAGGTGTGTTACTGACCACCAGTGATTTGAACAGCATGGAAAACAATTAGCGGTATAAATCTAACCCTTGACTGAACAGATGTGTCAGGGCCCAAAATTTCATCTTCCTGAGTATGTAGGATACTTAACCCTTGACCTCCAAAGTTTACAGCAAATTTGACCCCGAACCTTCCAAGGGTGTAGGGTACGGAACTCTCAAACTCCAAAGTATGCAGCGGCTAGAGCCACGGAGCTTCCAGCAGCATAGGGTATTGAACTCTCGCATTCGAAGTGTACAAGGGACACAGTGTCTGAAGTCGTCCAAGCATGCGAGGCATTGAACCCTCGACCTCCTCAACATGTAGAATATCGAACCTATGACCTATGAAGTATACACGCACTCTAACACTTGACCTTCCAGTGTGTTGGGTGTCAAACACTCGACCTCTGAAGTATATAGGCACAAACTGAGCTTTTCAAGCATGCAGGTTAAAAAGCGTTTGACCTCCAAAGTATAACGCACAGCTTAATGTACCAAGGGCGCTGGGACTTTAAACCCTCTCTACCTGCTGTGCTTCTGGGCTACTGAACCCTTGACAGCTGCGACTGGAACTCTAACTCTGAATTCTTGAAGTGCATAGTGTGCCGAACCTTTGACCTGAGTGCAAGTCACCTGAACTGTAAACCAGCAAAGTACACAAGATCTGAAAGCCTGGCTTATATTTGCTTGATACTTAAAAAAAAATTGCCGCAGAACTCGTGCAAAATTTTTCTTGCGAATTGAACTGCTCTGCGAAACAACCATGTTGGATATTGAGAAATCATCATATCGTGCAGGAGAGTTTCAGTAAAACAGTTTTTTGTATCCATTGACCACTAAGAACACCTAAAATAATTCGTTATCCATGTGATGTCTAATATTCGTGCTGTTTTCGTTATTAGCCATGCATTATTGGCTATTTCAATGCAGGTCGATTCCACGAAAGATCGAAAAAGGGTGTATATTTGATGTTTCCGATTTTCCTGATAATTTTGTATGTTGTGCACATATGACTGCACAGCACGAAATCGCAGTTCGTTTTCAAATAAAATTTTTTTTCAACACAGGAAAATTCGACAAGTGTCGCCGGTTGACGACGACCATTTTACGAAAAGTGCGTTTTCGTAAATTCGCAATCATGCTGGCAGCCACTGAAGCTATATATTACAAATATCTTTCTTTTTGGCGGATGTAGAAGTAAAGAGGAAATAGCTCTTATCATTTCATGGAATTCTGAGTAAATTATGTATTTTTAAAAATTCACGAAAAACGCTGCGTTTTTGAAAATCAGTCAAATTTGGGAAGCTATGGCTACTTCGGTGAACATCTTAGCTTGTTCATATTTGCAGTATGGATAGGCCTTTATGTGAATAATGAACCTCTGCATTTGTATTTGTCTAATAATTTTCAAAGTAGTAAATTTTCATGCTCGAAACACCAGAAAGAGAAAAGTGCTCCTCCATTCAAAAATCTATAATAAAAAAAACCCAATCTCAATTTTGTTCAAAGTCCCCCAAAATGTTCTCAAAGGACTGCAGAATTATATTATGAAAAAACATGTTGCATTATTTTTATTACAACAAAAGCAGAAAATGTCAAACATTGTGTTTCCAGAGCGTGGTGGCCACTGCGCAAAGGACATCTCTAGTAACAAGAAAATACAGTAACACGTCTTTTTTCTTTTCTGAGCTTCGCTAAACAACAGTAATGATCTATGGTCGGAAATTGGGAACTGTTTTGTAAAGAAAAATACCCTTCCAATTAAATGCATGCGCGTGGTTTGCGACTTCACGCCAGTGTTAGACATCCCTCAGTCCACAGTATGCACTTTCAGTTGTAGCCTCCTTTTCTTTTATCTATTTCAGTTGAGTATAATTCATATCTTGAGTGCTAAAGAACGCATTCCCTCCATGCGTCTCTTATGATGATGTGCTTTGCCAGAATTGAGAGATTGGTATAAAAGCCAAGGTCTCTTCATGAATGGAAATGAATTTCTGGAGAGCGGTCGCCAAGAGGTGTGGTTTTTGTTGGCCCAAATGTGTACGTTGTCAAACCTTAAGTGATCAATGCAGAGTTTAAAAAGAATCGATTACGTGAAGATTGGTGGCAGCAGTTCTGACCACGGACAAAACAAGTTTTGTTTGCATTGCATCTGCTTTGCTTTGCATGTCCTTCTTTCTCTTGAAGGAGTGCTGGCAGATCTGGTTTCCCTCTTGAATTGAGCGCGCATCCTGCTTCATGACCCTCCGCAAAAGCGTCTCGATCCGATATCTTCTACGTAACGAAAATTCTGCTGCAGCGGAATTTTCTTTTTGTGCACCATGAGGCAGTACGTACAAAATCTCGGCCATGGCTATAACGCCTACCCATAGCCACCTTCAGAGCGTAGGATAGTGATCGCATCAAAGTGAAGCACAATTTGGATGCTTAACTTCTATCTCAGGTGGTGTTTGGCTGACTGGCACAGCCGTACTCGTTGCTGTCGTCTGCTCAGGCGGGCGTCCATCGCGCCGTCCTTTGCACCTGTCCGCCCAACGCATGCTACTCCGTTTACACGAGTGCTTGTAGCGCGGGCCACACAATCCGCACGGCGCGGGTCCAGAGACCGGGCGGGAGAGCGACGAGCGGTGAAAAATGTATCGTGTAACCAACGCAATCGACACCCCAGCTTTTTCTCGTGCATAGCGACAAAGTCTGGCAAACAATGTGTGGCTGCTGTGCTTAGGTTGCACTGCGGTACTCGCCGTTCACCACTGCCGCCATTTGCGATTTCTCACATTCTTACAATGCATGATCGACTCAGCTACACATATTTCGCGCTTAGCTTCGTTACTTTTATGTAAGCGCATTTACTAAAAAAAATTATCCAGAGGAATGAAAATGTCCGTGCTGCCCGTCGACGAGGAATGTATATAAGTGGTGTCGCAAATGCATTTAATTGGAACGATCTTTTTTTTCTTTACAAAACAGTTCCCACTTTCCAACAATAGATCATTACTGCTGTTTAGCGAAGCTCAGAGAAGAAAAAAGACGTGTTACTGTATTTTCTTGTTTCTAGAGATGTCCTTTACGCAGTGGCCACCACGCTCTGGAAACACAATGTTTGACATTTTCTGCTTTTGTTCTAATAAAAATGATGCAACATGTTTTTTCATAATATCATTCTGCAGTCCTTTGAGAACATTTTGGGGGACTTTGAACAAAATTGAGATTGGGTTTTTTTTATTATAGATTTTTGAATGAAGGAGCACTTTTCTCTTTTTGGTGTTTCGAGCATAAAAATTTACTACTTTGAAAATTATTAGAGAAATACAAATGCAGAGGTTCATTATTCACATAAAGGCCTATTCATACTCAAATATGAACAGCTGAGATGTTCACAGAAGTAGCCATAGCGTCCCAATTTGACTGATTTTCAAAAACGCAGCGTTTTTCGTGAATTTTTAAAAATACTTAATTTACTCAGAATTCTATAAAATGATAAGAGCTATTTGCTCTTCACTTCTACTTCCGCCAAAAAGAAAGATATTTGTAATATATAGCTTGAGTAGCTGCCAGCATGGTTCCGAAGTTACGAAAACGCATTCTTCGTAAAATGGTCGTCGTCAACCGGCGACACTTGTCGAATTTTGCTGTGTTGAAAAAAATTTTTATTTGAAAACGAACTGCGATTTCGTGCTGTGCAATCGTATGTGCACAACATACAAAATTATCAGGAAAATCGGAAACATCAAATATACACCCTTTTTCGATCTTTCGTGGAATCGACCTGTAGATATTTATTTTGCTTTCTGGTGTTTTTAAATGCGAGGCATTTCTTAGCGAACTTCTGCGACTTTGAGCGTATCTATCTATCTATCTATCTATCTATCTATCTATCTATCTATCTATCTATCTATCTATCTATCTATCTATCTATCTATCTATCTATCTATCTATCTATCTATCTATCTATCTATCTATCTATCTATCTATCTATCTATCTATCTATCTATCTATCTATCTATCTATCTATCTATCTATCTATCTATCTATCTATCTATCTATCTATCTATCCGCCTACGACTTTTTGCTCTCCTGGCCGTTTCGTTAAACGGATGTATACCAAAATTGGCATGGCATAACATGACCGTATTACCAACATAAATGACGTCATATCAAAAAAATCATGACACGCATGTCATGAACAGCATGATTGACATTCCATGAACTTGGGGCTCTTGCGGCCGTTCCGTCAATTTTATATATACCGAAATTGGTATGGCGTAACAAGAGTTCATGGCGAACATAATGACAGGTCCTAACATGCAAATCATGACACACATGCCATGTGCAGCATGATTTACATGACATGGTCTCGGGGTGCTAGCTGTCGTTTAAATGAACGGATATATACTAAAACTGGTATGACGAGACATTTCTGTATGACGAACATAACTGACACGTGGTAACTTGAAAATCATGACATTCATGTCATGTACGACATGATTTACATGCTACACTCATGGCGCACTAGCGGCCGTTTCGCTAGATTGATATACACCAAAATTGGCATTGCGCGATGCCACTGTATGAAGAACATGAAAAAGAGGTGGTAACATGAAAACCATGACGTGCATGTCATGTATGTCGCAATTTACATGCCACGCTCATGGTGCATTCGCGGCCGTTTCGCTAGCTTGATATAAACCAAAATTGGTATTGCGCGACGCGACTGCATGACGAACGTAAATGAGAGTGGTAACATGAAAACCATGATATGCAAGTCATGTTCGACATGATTTACAAGCCACGCTCATGGTGCGCTCGCGGCCGTTTCGCTAGATTGATATACACGAAAATTGGTATTGTGCGATGTGACTATGAAGAGCATGAATAACAGGTGGTAACATAAAAAGCATGACATGCATGTCATGTATGTCATGATTTACATGCCACGCTCATGGTGCATTCGCGGACGTTTCGCTCGCTTAATATACACCAAATTGGTGTTGCGCGACGTCACTGTATGACAAATATAAATGACAGGTGGTAACTTGAAAATCATGATATGCATATCATTTACGGCATGATATACATGCCACGCTCACGTTGCGCTCGCGGCCGTTTCGCTAGATTGATTACACCAAATTGGTATTGCGCGATGTGACTGTATGAAGAACATGAATAACAGATGGTAACATGAAAACCATGGCATGCATGTCATGATTTACATGCCACGCTCATGGTGCATTCGCAGCCGTTTCGCTAACTTGATATACACCAAAATTGATATTGCGGGACCCGACTCTATGACGAACGTTAGTTACAGGTAGTAACATGAGAACCATGACATGCAC
>NC_051182.1:156891577-156949077 GCF_013339695.2 Rhipicephalus sanguineus
GACAAAGAAAATTTAGTATACATAAGATCTGGCTACAATACAACACTGCATATGTAAATGCAAAACAACCAAACAATACAATATTCGTAACCTGTTTGATGAGCTTAGGCAAAGAAAACATGTACACATGCGTTTGTGAAACGTCAAATATATTGGATGGCTTTATAGACAGCAAAACACAGAAGTAAATTACCAGATGGTGAAAGACAAAAACGTGACATGATGATGATGGTTACCAGTAAACATTATTTTGGTCCACAGAAAACGCACGAGATACCCCTCGCAACGCGGCTGGTCCCACGCATGGCCATGACCAGGATTTGGGGACATGGGCACGTAGTGCCATCTATCGTCGATGAAAGCGGTGGCGTACCGTAGCTGAATGGTAAATAGGTGAAAAAATTCGGCAGATCCCACGCACTGTGGGAATCGATGTAATGCGAAGCAGCCAGCAAAGAGCTGCATACATCGCCTTGTTTGTCTTTGAGCCAAATGAAATCATTCATGCCATGGCATCTAGTCCACCATATATCGCATGTTTGCCATGCACGCATGCATGCACAATCTAGTGTACACCATGCCTATGAAACGCGTATTCTGGTATACAAATGCATGACCTGTCGTTTATGTTCATCACGCACTCTTGTCATGCCATACCAATTTTGGTATATATTGCCGCGTGTCATGTTTCATGAGCTGAAGCTACACCCCCCAAGACTGTCAGCAACGCTCAGCGCAAGCCGCGCCACATTGTTCGCGAAGCTTCCCGATCATTGTAGATCGTTTTGTTAAGATTGCGCGCAAGACGCGCACACTCGAGCTTATTCTAGAATTTGCAGGACAGCCAGCGATAACGCTGGAATATTCGACGGCACGTGTTTAAATGCCGACGCGCTTCACCGCTTGTCAGTTGATCGACGGACGACGCCCTGTTCGCCGCTATCTTTGTACAGCGTGTATTGCTGTAGTACTAGTTCTCATTTTCCGGCCACAAGTTTGGCCAAATAAACAGTTTCATCTTGCAAACGCCGACTGCTGTCTTCGTCGACGTCACGACCACGTGACATCTGGTGGAGGTGCTGCTTCATGATCCGGACGCCACCGCGGAGCGCTGACCCAAGCCCAAGCCGCGAAGAAGACGACTCTAATGTCAACCCGGATCCTCGAACCAGCCGCCGGCAGAAGGGACTATATCACTATCCACAGAAAAAGCACTACCGCCGTACACGCCGCCAGAAAAACACGCCTTGAATGTGCTGGAAGACCAGGTCACCATTCCCCCTCGCTCCAGCGTCATCATTTCCGTCGGCACTCAGAAATCAGCAGACCTGGAAGGCGTTGTCGAGGGCGATCAGCACCTGCTTCTGAACCGTCAGATTTGCGTCGCAAGAGGCATAGCCGAGCTGCGCGATGGCAAAGGAAAGGTAGTGCTGACAAACTTCAGCCACGAATATAGGCACCTGAACATTCGTACGACGGTCGCCTACATCGACGAATTCGTGAACGCCAGCAATGCTTTCGCCTTCTTCGATGCTACCGAACCTGCTTCGAAGGATCGAGATCCCCAAACAGATTTCGACGTCAACCCGAGCCTTCCGAAGCACAAGCAAGACCAGCTTCAAGCCCTGCTCCTGCAATTCAAGGACTGCTTTTCGTCACCGTCAAGAATTCGACAGACCCCAGTCGCGAAACATCGCATCATAACAGAAGAAGGTGCCCGACCAATCCGTCAGAGCCCGTACCGAGTTTCGACGCGAGAACGCGAGGCTGTTAAGAAACAGGTCGACGAAATGCTACGCGACGACATCATCCAGCCGTCGAAGAGTCCGTGGGCATCCCCCGTGGTGCTAGTGAAGAAGAAGGATGGAACTCTACGTTTTTGCGTCGATTATCGTCGCCTGAACAAAGTGACAAAGAAGGACGTGTATCCCCTTCCCCGGATAGACGACGCCCTGGATCGATTACACAACGCAAAGTACTTTTCGTCGATGGACCTGAAGACCGGTTACTGGCAAATCGAAGTCGACGAGAGAGACCGAGAAAAGACTGCCTTTATAACACCAGACGGCCTGTTCGAGTTCAAAGTCATGCCCTTTGGTCTTTGCTCGGCACCGGCGACATTTCAACGCGTTATGGATACAGTACTGGCCGGCTTGAAGTGGCAGACGTGCCTCGTGTACCTGGACGACGTCGTTGTGTTTTCCTCAAACTTCGACGAACACCTTCGGCGCCTTGAAGCTGTACTTCAAGCAGTCAGGACCTCCGGGCTCACCCTGAAGCCTGAAAAGTGCCGCTTCGCGTACGAGGAGCTCTTGTTTTTGGGTCACGTGATCTGCAAAGATGGTGTTCGCCCGGACCCGCGCAAAACAGCTGCCATCGCTGCCTTCCCGCCACCCACCGATAAGAAGGCCGTACGCCGTTTTCTCGGCTTGTGCGCCTACTACAGACGCTTCGTCAAGGAATTTTCACGAATAGCCGAGCCACTAACGCACCTCACGAAGACCGACGTGCCATTCAACTGGGAAATGGCGCAAATCGAAGCCTTTCAAGAACTTAAACGACGCCTTCAGATGCCTCCGATACTAGCGCATTTCGACGAAGACGCCGATACGGAAATCCACACCGACGCAAGCTGCGTAGGACTCGGCGCCGTCCTCGTGCAGAAGGACTGACGGGCTGGAAAGGGTCATCAGTTATGCTAGCCGGTCGCTATCAAAGGCAGAAATCAACTATTCCACAACAGAAAAGGAGTGCCTGGCCATCATCTGGGCTACATCGAAGTTTCGCCCCTATCTCTACGGCCGGCCCTTCAAAGTTGTGAGCGACCACCACGCCTTGTGTTGGCTAGCTAACTTGAAGGACCCTTCAGGTCGCCTCGCACGGTGGAGCCTACGACTGCAAGAATTCGAGATTACCGTCGTGTACAGGTCCGGACGAAAACACTCTGACGCCGACTGCCTGTCTCGTGCCCCCGTCGACGCGCCGCCGCAAGACGACGACGATGACTGCTTCCTCGGAACTATAAGTGCCGATGACTTCGCCGAAAGGCAACGAGCCGACGCGGAACTTGGGGGCCTTATGGAGTACCTCGAGTGCAAGACCGCCGATGTTCCGAAGGTATTCAAGCGAGGACTGCCGTCGTTTTTCTTGCGGAACGGCGTTCTCCTGAAGAAGAACTTCTCGCCACTTCGATCCGACTGCCTTCTTGTCGTGCCCTCATCATTGCGACCAGAAGTCCTCCAGGCCCTACACGATGACCCGACGGCTGGACACCTCGGTGTTTCCCGCACGCTCGCCAGAATACAGGAAAAATACTACTGGCCACGCCTTGCTGCCGACGTCACCCACTACGTTAAGACTTGCCGAGATTGCCAGCGACGGAAGACACCACCGACTAGGCCAGCGGGACTTCTGCAGCCAATCGAACCACCTCACCGGCCGTTCCAGCTGATCGCGATAGACCTACTGGGGCCGTTCCCGACGTCGACTTCCGGCAACAAGTGGGCCGTCGTAGCAACTGACTACCTCACCCGCTACGCCGAGACAAAGGCCTTGCCCAAAGGCAGTGCGGCCGAGGTAGCCAAGTTCTTCGTGGAGAACATCGTATTGCGTCATGGCGCCCCAGAGGTCCTCATCACAGACAGAGGTACCGCATTTACTGCGGACCTCACTCAGGCGATCTTCAAATACAGCGAGACGAGCCACCGTCGCACCACCGCCTACCACCCGCAGACCAATGGCCTCACCGAGCGTCTAAATAAGACCATCGCCGACATGCTGGCCATGTACGTCGACGTTGAGCACAAGACGTGGGACGCCGTCCTTCCGTACGTGACCTTCGCTTACAACACGGCCGTCCAAGAAACGACGCAGATGACGCCGTACAAGTTGGTCTACGGAAGGAGCCCGGCGACGACGCTCGACGCCATGCTACCGAACGTCACCGACGAAGAAAATCTCGACGCCGCCGCTTACTTACAACGAGCCGAAGAAGCTCGACAGCTCGCCCGCCTGCGCATCAAGACCCAGCAGAACACCGACAGCCGTCGCTACAATATTCGACGACGCTTCGTGGAGTACCATCCCGGCGACCGTGTCTGGGTCTTGACACCAATACGACGACGCGGACTGAGCGAGAAGCTTCTGCGACGATACTTCGGACCGTACAGGGTACTTCGACGTCTCGGCGCAGTCGACTACGAGGTTGTCCCCGACGGCATCACGAACTCTCAGAGGCGCCGAGCTCGACCCGAGGTCGTGCATGTGGTGCGCCTTAAACCGTACTATGCACGTTAACGCACCAGAGGACACTAATATTTGCTTTCTTTATTAGTTTTTTTTTAGTATTGCATGTATTCATGTTCTGTTTTTAAGCATCGGGATGATGCTTTTTCAGAGGGGGGCATTGCCGCGTGTCTTATGTTTCATGAGCTGAAGCTACACCCCCCAAGACTGTCAGCAACGCTCAGCGCAAGCCGCGCCACATTGTTCGCGAAGCTTCCCGATCATTGTAGATCGTTTTGTTAAGATTGCGCGCAAGACGCGCACACTCGAGCTTATTCTAGAATTTGCAGGACAGCCAGCGATAACGCTGGAATATTCGACGGCACGTGTTTAAATGCCGACGCGCTTCACCGCTTGTCAGTTGATCGACGGACGACGCCCTGTTCGCCGCTATCGTTGTACAGCGTGTATTGCTGTAGTACTAGTTCTCATTTTCCGGCCACAAGTTCGGCCAAATAAACAGTTTCATCTTGCAAACGCCGACTGCTGTCTTCGTCGACGTCACGACCACGTGACAATATCACGTTAACAAAACGGCCGGAAGCGCACCATGACAGTGGCATGTAATCATACCGTACATGACATGCATAACATGGTTCGCATGTTAAGACCTCTCATTTATGTTCGTCATTCAGTCGCATCGCGCAATACCAATTTTGGTGTATATCAAAGGAGCGAAATGGCCGCGAGTGCACCATGAGTAGAGCATGTAAATCATGCCATACAGGACATGAATATTATGGTTTTTCATGTTACCACCTGTCACTAATGTTCATCATACAGTCTCATCGCGCAACACCAGTTTTGGTGTATATCAAGCTATTGAAACGGCTTGGCATGCATATCATAGTTTTCATGTTATCACCTGTTATTCATGTTCTTCATACAGTCACATCGCGCAATACCAATTTTGGTGCATATCAATGTAGCGAAACGGCCACGAGCGCGCCATGAGCATGGCATGTAAATCATGTCGTATATTTCATGCATATCATGATTATCATGTTACCACCTTTCATTTACGTTCGTCATACAGTGGCGTCGCGCAATACCAATTTAGGTGTATACCAAGCTAGCGAAACGGTCGGGAATGCACAATGAGCGCGGCATGTAAATCATGACATACATAACCTGCATGTCATGATTTCCATGTTACCACCTCTCATTTACGTTCGTCATGCAGTCGCGTCGCGCAATACCAATTTTGGTGTATGTCAAACAAGTGAAACGGCACGAGTGCGTCATGAGCATGACATGTAAATCATGTCGTGCATGTCATGCATGTCATGATTTTCATGTTACCACGTCTCATTTACCTTCGTCATACAGTCGCTTCGCGAAATACCAATTTTGGTGTACATCGAGCTAGCGAAGCGGCCGCGAATGCATCATGAGCGTGGCAATTAAGCCATGACATACATGACATGCATGTCATGGTTTTCATCTTACCAACTGTCATTCATGTTCTTCATACAGTCACATCGCGCAATACCAATTTTGGTGTATATCAATCTACTGAAACTGCCGCTAGCGCAGCATGAGCGTGGCATATAAATCAGGTCGTACATGACTTTCATGTCATGATTTTCATGCTACCATGTCTCACGTTCGTCACACTGTCGTGTCGCGTAACACCAATTTTGGTGTACATCACGCAAGCGAAACGGACGCGAATGCACCATGAGCGTGGCATGTAAATCATGACATACATGTCATGGATGTCATGGTTTTTATGCTACCACCTGTTATTCACGTTCTTCATAAAGTCGCATCGCACAGTACCAATTTTGGTGTATATCGATCTATCGAAACGGCCGGGAGTGCGCCATGAGCGTGGCATGTAAATCATGTCGTACATGACATGCATATCATGATTTTCATGTTACCACGTGTCAGTTATGTTCCTCATACAGAAATGTCTCGTCATACCAGTTTTCGTATGTATACCTTCATTTAAACGGCCGCGAGCGCCCCGAGACCATGTCATGTAAATCATGTTGCACATGACATGCGCGTCATGATTTGCATGTTAGGACCTGTCATTATGTACGTAATGAACTCTTGTCACGCCGTACCAATTTTGGTATATATGAAATTAACGGAATGGCCGCAAGAGCCGAAAGGCCGTGGAATGTAAATCATGCTGTTCATGACATGCGTGTCATGATTTTCATGATATGACCTGTCATTTATGTTGGCGATAAGGCCATTTTATGACACACCAATTTTGGTATACATCCGATTAACGAAACGGCCTGGAGAGCACAAAGTCGTAGGCGGCTAGATAGATAGATAGATAGATAGATAGATAGATAGATAGATAGATAGATAGATAGATAGATAGATAGATAGATAGATAGATAGATAGATAGATAGATAGATAGATAGATAGATAGATAGATAGATAGATAGATAGATAGATAGATAGATAGATAGATAGATAGATAGATAGATAGATAGATAGATAGATACGCTCAAAGTCGCAGAAGTTCGCTAAGTAATGCTTCGCATTGAAGATAATGTCTGACGGACAAAGCTAGTTATGAAAAACGATTCCCGGTTCTATACAGCACAGAATTACTTCAACATTCTGGTAGAATTACAATGTCGCTTTACAAACCACGTGGCTTCCCAGAGTGTTTGATATTTTACAGTGGGGCCCTATGTGTTTCTAATGGGTGCTGTTCAATTGTCCTGGGAAGCCACGCGTTAAGTGCGATACTGCAATTTTAACAAATGTTCCAGTGGGTCTCCGCTGTATAGAACCCGGAGTCGTTTTTGATAACTAGCTTTTTTCAAGAGTTATGATTTTTTTGCCTGGTTCCCATTTAGTTACGGCAGGACGCCGCTGCTGCCGCCGAGAAATGGCACCCCATACAGATGTCCCCAAATCCTGGGAATGCCACCAAGCCAAACTTGGTGGCCCGATCGCGGGCCTTCTGGATGGCCATCGTTTTTAAACTCGCGGCCGTCGTTGTTCGTTGAGTTCGGGGCTTCGCAAGAGCGCCATCTAGCTGTCCTCGCATAGAACAATTAGGAGAAAATAACCTAATGCAACCTATTTATCTGTCAGTATGTGCTGAAATTGAATATTTCCACAATATAGTTTGGTTCCATCTATAATATAAGCCTCTTGCAGCCGCGGGTCCATTTCGGCGTTTTCTAGGGCGCGTTTTCGCGATTTCTTTGTTATTCCTTTTAGGTCTGTATCTTAGGGACAGCATTGATGAATAACGAATTATCTTACAAATCAAAATCAACCAAATGAATTAGCATAATTCCTGTGTTCTCATCATATGGTACAGCACGGTATTAGCGTGGAGTCTGTAGAGTTGATTGAAATCAGATGACTTGGTCGTGGCCCAGAGTATATAAAGCACTACATTGAATTTCGCACACATTGCGTTATAAATTTTATTGTAAATATTGGATGCAATATAAGCACATAGGTCTTAACACCAGCTGATTTGAAAACTCTGATTACTTGATTCGCATCTATGCCCCTGAGCTTATTACGCGAAAGTAAACTTCGAAGGTTTTTATGCAGTCTTCTTCTATGGCGGAGTGACCGAGGATTGGAGTAAATATTATTTTGTCTCGATAATTTTTTAGTGAGATTAACACTTTTGTTTTGGCGGCGTTATTTTGTAGGGAATTAAGCTGATTGCTTGTGTTTGGTTCTCCATTGCATTTATAATATCTCTTGCAGCATTGACTGGAAACCTATAACATAGTGGACTTGTGTATACGAGAGTATTGTTCAAACACACCAGACTAAATCTATTACGGTAATATTGTTGAATATTCTAAGAAATATTTGCAAGAGAGTTGTAGTGCTCGAGACCACCCAATGCAGCATGACTCAGATGTGAGAACAGTGTGCAAAGCAGATATTTTAACTATCACTAACTCTCTGCTTTGTGAAGTTTATTATGTCTGCTATGCAATCCCAGCGACGTGGGCGTAGTAGTACCTCGGAAAACATCATGTTTGAGAAGTGTGTTTCTAAGAATTGTTTGGCAAAGGGCTAAACAAAGAGCGCACCTTCGAACAATACGCAAAGTGTAATCTAAATACATTTCCTCAATTAATTACTTCGGCTTCACAAAGCATTAACACATAGAAAAGCTTCATGACATCCATCCTTCTGTGATATCTTGACTGTGTTTCGTACATCTCTGTCACCTAATAGCAACACCGTGTATACGAGAGCATTGTTCAAACACACCAGACTGAATCTATTACGGTGCTAATGTTAAATATTCTAGGAAATGTTTGCAAACGAGTTGTAGTACTCAAGAAAACCTACTACAGCATGACTCAGGTGTGCAAACAGTCTGTAAGGCAGACGTTTTAACTATAACTAACCCTCTGCTCTCTGAAGTTTATTATGTCTGGCAAGCAACCACAGCAACGTGTGCGTAGTGGTAACTCCGAAGAGAGCATGTTTGAGAAGTGTTTCTGAGAATCATTTCGAAAAGGGCTAAATCAAGACCACACCTTCGAACAATGCTCAAAGTGCAATCTAAATACACTTCTTCGAATAATTACTTCTGCTCCGCAACTGCATGAAAACATAGCAAAGCTTCATATCATCCATCCTTCTGTGATATCTCGACTGTGTTCCGTAAATTTCTGTAGCTAAATAGCAACACCGCACTTATCAAAACAGCGGCCTTGAAATAACCAGCATTTTGTTTACAAGTTCTAATATTTTATGACTGTCGTCGTGGGTATAGATATCACAAGAATTTCTTATAAATGATGGACACTCTCTTTTGACCATGACTGTTGTCGTTGTCGCTATGGGCGCTCTTCTTTCGCATTTCATATCGCCGATTGTCGCAGTTATTTCTGCTGCCAAGAGCCTTTACTACAGTTCAGTTTTTCGTGAGATCGGCATAAGTTATACTTATGGAATTTGAAGGTAAACTTGGCGCCGTTGCATTTAGTGCAAGTAAGAAACCTCTGATTATTTTACGCCTTGAAATTTCACTATTGCTCGGTCGCAGACGATATCAAGTCTGTTTTCTGGGGTGACTTTGTAGATCATTACAAATTATAGTACATACAAATGCATTTTCTTTGCCTTTCAAGTGCCCTTGAATACATTTTTTTTGTTTATATTTGATGCCTGTAAGTGAAGCCTAAATAGACGGGAAAGTTCCATAATTTCCTAAAATGCACGAGGATGTGAAAGCTCCGCAAGGTCGTATATCCGTCAGCGTCGAGTTTTCTTGCCGCATCCATTAAAGAGAGTGAAGCCGTGTTGCATACGGCTATGAGTTCATGCAGCAGTGTACTGAGCAAAAAACGCTTCGAAGCGCTTGAGTAGGAGCGTGCGAGCGCGCGTCTATTTCCTAGTTGACGTGATTCACGGAATTTCCTTTTTTATTGTAGAAAAAGAAACACACACATTTCGGCAGCTAATAAATGCTGGGGTCATTTTACATATTTTACTGGTCCAAGCAATTTGTATAATGTTGGCATACTAAAGGCAAATAATTCATGAACATTTAGAGCTTCTATATGGTAATGAATTAATAGTATGCCAACATTAAAAATAGTGCTTTGTATTTTGTTCAGCGAGAAAATTCAGTCAATGTACATTACTCAATGTTAATATGTTACTATTTAGTAATGATAAGAACATACCAGTGCACACAAGAAGCACTAATATACAGCAAGTAAAACTTTTCTAGAGCATATGGCTGTTTTGTTTGAATCTCAACTGAGACACTCGCTATATATTTTTGTTTGGATTGTAAGGGCTGCTTCTCAATTTTGAACTCTCAATCCTTCGTGAGGCCGTGGGACATTACTTTGCCTTCTACATATTTATCTTTCATGCTACATTAAAGTTTTCTCAGTATAGGTACTAAATTATGTTATTAGAATGCGTCCTAAAGAGCACGTTCATCTACGAAATGTGGGCACAGAATACTGTTCTCACGAGTCTTGAGAACGCATTTCAGGTCATCGCTAAATGAACTATTTTTCTTCAGTTCTGTACGACGACAAACACGTGAAAGGCATATCCGCTTGAGGCTTTTTGGGCCAACATTCGAAAGAAAAGAGGAATAAATTCCAAGGTTGTTTGTAGGAAATTGTAGATTCCCTGCTGCGTGTAATGTTATATTTCTTCGCTTGCAGGTTGACAGGGGCCTTAATTATAGGTCGGCAATGTTTCCTGAATCTAGGTGCTGCATAGATCCATTTTACCGCCTGTACTATAAAGCTTAGATTATTAAGAAATCCTTTACACCTCTTCAATAATTTTTCATCGCTCCAAGCTGCAATCTCCGCCTGAACAACTGCGTTAGCAGATCTTTGTTGCTCTGAAACAGTACGTATAATTGCCTGTGAAAACATTTCTTCCGTAATTACAAAAAACCAGGAACGTTAACACAGATGCCGTACTTACATTTGACGCTCTATTTACGTACGTGATGGTTTCCAACATCAAAACCGGCATAGAATATAAGCGTTTATCTATTGAAGAATGGACAACAAATCTCTAAGCCGCGGGAGATTAATTTTTATTTGGACCTTCTCATTCTGGTAATGCACTGCGTCGGTACGCAGTTTCTCGTAATGCTTAGCTTGCCAAGCCGCCGTTTCAGACATAATCTTGCCCGGGGCTAATGGTCATCCCCAAATGGTCAAGCATTGTGTCTGCGAGAGAAATCATATGAATAACCACGATTGTTTTTGATATTCATAAATACTGTAAAGTACGCAAAAAAAATTCGTAAGTAGTAAACATCTTTTATGGCTCGAAGCTCTCATTTAATGAGCCGGCAAAGCGATAGCGAAAGACTAAACTTGTTTTATTATTGTACGATAAAAAAGTTAATAATGTTTGTTTTGAAATACATTGAATATATTTTTGGTGCATATTTCTGTCAAAACGTAACTCGATCGTGTCGTCTGAACTGCATTACAAGGTCAGATTTAGAGGCTCTAGAAACGCTGAGAATTTTGCATCTAGTAACATTATTTGGGACGCTATGAAAGCATAAATAGTGGCAACCGCAAAAGTTTATTTCCCCATGAATTGCAAAAATCTGCGTTCTACATGATTACTGCATTGTCCGAGGAGTACTTTAGTGATTCCTTGGTGTAAGAACAAAGAGTTCATTTGAAACCGATGTAAGGACGGAGTTCTGTATTTTAATGATCCAGTAGGCTTTTAGTACCTGCTCATTCAAGGACATTTGTAATTTCGTCAATACGGAGAAAAATGAGATGATGATCATACTACAACGCTCAGTGAATGTCATACTCCACAAAATGGCCTATCTACCCTACATTGAAGCGGCTGCAGCTGAATGAAACTCTATACACCAAACATTACCGCAGTGTGTAAACTGTCGCGTCTTTTTTGAAAAAAAATGAAATACACTAGAAATTGTGTTTCGTCCTTTAGATGCTTATTCTTCTATTCTTGGCAACGCATTTCTTCCATAGCATATTGGTAGCCGCAAATAGACGAAATCTGTTCAGTTTCCGCTTGCTTTCTTCGCATGTCCGATGTGCAAAAGATAAGTGCAATACCTACAAATTTTTATTATATAACACTCTGCGATCCCGCACGCATATGAAGAAATGTACTTTATATAGTATTCGGCTACAGTGGCGACTGCAGCGTAAAGACAATGTACTTCAACGGACGCGTTTTCTGCGAATAACGCTGACGCTATTTAGGTGCACTGATAATGTTTTCGAGAGAGAATTTCAGGTATTACATGGCAACTGCATTTTTTGACAGTTGCAGAGTGCTGGGAAAAAAAGTTTGGCAACTGTTTGGAAGATCTTGGCGAGCACTTCAGCACTCTTCGTTATCCTTTGATTTCAGTTCAAAGGCAGCTATTGAATGATTTAGTCTATATATAGCGACGTGAGGATGCGGAAGTATTTAATAAAAATTTTGAGACTTTTACATGCAAACAATGCGATATTATATGAAACACGCAGTAGTGAACTTCTCCGAAAATTTCGACCACCTGGTGGTAGTTACCTTTCACATAAATCTACGTATATGGGCCTCTAGCATTTTCACCTACATTGAAACAGTTTCCGCCACAGTCGGGATTTGGGACCATTTAGGACACCCTGTACAATAGTCTTCCTGAAAAGTCTGCTTGAAAAATGAGCGATTAAAGGTCCTAAACATGTCGAATGTAGTAACGCCTTCTTGCGCAAACTACTCAGGCTGCTTGTTGGAACGGAGCACATAGTCATAGAAAACTGTCACATTAGTCTTATGCTGTTTATTAAACTTACTCCTGCGTCACAGCTTTCCTTCGCGAATCAACTGGGCAGCATAGCTTTAGCCATTTATACCTTTCTAATCTCAATTCTTTTTTCCGAAACTGGCATTTCACTCAGTTCGATACAGATAAAAGACATACATATTGAATATTTTTTAAACAATGTGGCGCCTGCATTTGGTTGCGGGCTAATTTGTAAGTATTTGATTCGAATGATACACCTTTCAATTCCTCCATGCGTTTTCGACCGACATAAAAACAAAAATAAATTTTGGCGTATTCAAGGTAGTATTTGAAAGATTAACAAAAATTACTTCATACCAGGTGAAGCAGATATTGGATTTTTAGCAGGAGACAGCTTGGGTGGCGTAAAACTCGGTTTAGAAGGATGGGCAATAGCAATAGGGGCAGGTTTGAATATTTTCGGAATGGTTAGTTTAGGCAACTTAAATCCAAAGCGTATAGGTTCTACCTCCTCGCAAGATGCCCCTTGTAGCATCGTGGAGAAAAGTAAAGCAAGGGTGCCTACAACGAAAAGATTACGGAAGCTTGCAGCCTTCTCCATGGCCAATGCACCTCAGGGCTGCATATTCTGGTTAGCAGCTAGACCATCTTATATACAAATTTGAGCACTTTATACAACAACGCAATCAATGACTCCACGTCAGGCTCCGTCATCGTATCATCAATCTCGATTTTCATGACAGTATATCTGTGCAGAATATAACATGCGATAATATCCCGTCATGAGTGCATAAAAGTAAAACGCAAGAAGGAGCTTTGTTGCAATATTATGCAGCACAGGCGCTAAATATGAAAAAAGGATGAGCGCTGTAACTAAAGTGAAGTAGAACAGTGTATTTGCATACAGCTATGCATTTTACTAGACTGCCTGGAATGGTGGCGTGAGGTTCTTTACGAATCACGAATTTGCAACCTAGAAGGATGCAATGAAAATTACATTACGTTAGCCAGATACACTACGTTTCAATGTCTACGTACGTAGTATTCGTGCTTGCAGTAATGCTATACGTGGAAAACTTTGCAGTGCAGTATGATTTGCATGTCTTCATTACTGTCAGGCGTTAGGAATATTGATGCTTAAGTTCGAGGAATTTAACTGCTGAAAAGTAAACATAATTTGCAGCATCATTTCCTAACTTCACACATTTGACTCGCAGCATAAGTTGCGCAATAAAGAAAAACCATAGCATCTCCCTCAAAAAGTCCAGTCAGTGGTGCATATGTTCGCACATAATAGGAGGAAGAGGAGGAATAGAAAGGCGGAAGGACAAAGAGGTCAGTCAGTTCTCAGAGCGGCTGGATAACCTATGCTGGAGGAAAGAGGAATGATGAATAACATATAATGGAAAATATTAATGAGAACTAACAGACAATAACGCCAAGGAAAGTATAGGGGGTGTTATCTGTAGTATTTAGAACATAAACGTGAAGAAAGTAAAGTGGACGAAAAGATGACTTGCCGCCGGCAGGGACCGAACCTGCGACCTTCGAATAACGCGTCCGATGCTCTACCACTGAGCTACGGCGGTGGTCATCCCTCCGTCCACTTTTTGGGGTATATATGTTGATTTAAACGTAGGAGTGTTAGTCAGCGCCAATCGCACCCTTTGCCGCTGGACGGACTCAGAGATGGCCGACGCTCATAAGCGTTTCTTCATTACCAGCGAGATGGCCCTAGGAGCGTGCGCCGCTAAACGAACAAACAGAAGATGAGCGCGAACTATCAAGTGTCACAGCTCGACACTTGAAGCACGCTAGTTTCCTTCGCTGCTTCGGCCGCCTTTGTAACAGGAGCGCTGTTCAAACTGAGAGTATCCATTGGCGTGCCTCACTTCGTATAGCATTAGTTTCTTGCTATCGCATTCATTGCTTCGCCCTTGCGGCGAAACTGTGATTTTTTTATAAATCAATGCTGAAGTCACCGGTAATCATGAGGGACATGGTCCTCTCGGCAAAGGTATTGTAGGAAACATTGACCCCGGTTTTTGCGTAATCCACGTGGTCGACGTTGTTGACCACGTGGATGTGTGGATGGTAGCCCAGCGTCTTCCAGGGGTTCTCTTTCTACAGCTCCCTAACTTTCCTTCCGTCGGCCGCTGTGGGGTAGTGGTTACGGTGCTCGGCTGCTAACCCGAAGGTCGCGGATTCGATCCCGGCCGCGGCGGTCGTATTTCGATGGAGGCGAAATGCTAGAGGCCCGTATACTGTGCTATGTCAGTGCAGGTTAGGGAATACCAGATGGTTAAAATTTTCGGAGCCCTTTACTATGGCGAGCATCATAATCATATTGTGGTTGTAAGAAGAAAAACGTCAACAATTACTATTATAACCACTTTCCTTCCGTGTCAATGTGTGTTCGCGGTTACTGCGTTGATTAAGACAGTTATCACCAGTGGCACATACCCGCATAACATGAACTCTTGTATGCGGGTATGCGCCACACGTGACTCAGGAAAAGGGTTTTATGACGTACGCGATAGGAATTTTGGGTTATTCATGTCATCACCCGTGAATCATGTTCGTCATACACTCATCCTATGACATGCAAATTTTGTTATATTACAACCTATGGAGACGACCGGGAGAGCGCCCAGACGTAGGCGGCTAGATAGATAGATAGATAGCTAGATAGATAGATAGATATGAACGTTATTGTTGCTATATATTTAATAAAAATTGCATACAAGTGCAGTCGAAAACATTTCGGCCGTAGTCGCAGAAAACCAGGAACAGTCACAGAAATACCGCAGTTATACAGTAAACACTCGTTGTCAAACTTTGAAGCCTGCTCAGTCCAATATTTATTTATTGCAGAAAGGACGATGCATCTGTTGATGTAAAAAGATTGAGTGTTCGTATTACATTTATCCTGTTGTGGTGCATCTTCGCAGCGAGAATTTCTTCGTAATGTTTCGCAGGCCAAGTAGCCGTTCGCTCAATATTAATCCACTCTCACCACCTAGCCAACGCTGCTGCATGTGTCGCTGCACCTGCGAAATAAACCATATTGTACGCCGTCGGATTTTTAAGACGATAGTCTTTCTTGGGGAACTTAAACGCAGAAATTTTGGTCTGTCTTTCTGTCTGTCCTTCTGTCTGTATTTCTGTCTGTCTTTCTGTTTGTCGGCACGTCCCTCGATTCAACCACTCGGCCAAAGTTGAACCACTTGCCCAAGGGCCAGCCATCGTGAACGGCTGACTAGGTTCATACTTGTGTACATTGTTGATCAAAAAGCAAACGTTACGCATATCTGAGGCGCAACATCACTAGGTAAGCATTAGGCGGTGTGTTCCTTTAACAGAAAATACATAGATACGCAATTTTAAAGACCTTGATGGTATGCGTTTAACGTTGAGACAGTAACGCGTTTATGAAAAGATTGCCACAGCTGAAGCGATCAGCGCTCCAAGCCGAGCAAGCGCGAGCGCCAATAGCCACCGTCTTCGTCTTCTTCTTTCGCAGGCATTCTTGTCTGCGCCGTACCATGTTACAAATCACTCCCCCGCGGAAAAGGAGCCATCCTGGCGACCTAAGGAACAGGTACAGTTGGTGGGTCAGAATGCGGCTTCAGTCGATCGACGTGAACAGTCTCGCGGCCGCGACGACGGCGGCCCGTAGATGATTGAACAGGCTCAATCATATAGTTAACTGGGGATGCTTGACGTAGGACGGGGTAGGGGCCTTCGTACTTAGGCAGTAGCTTTGTGGAAAGGCCAGGAGTGGAGGAGGGAACGCGAAGCCACACCAACGTTCCAGGCGAATACGACTGAGGAGGCAGGTTTTCGTGGTGACGGTCCTTCTGGCCCTACTCGCCCTACAATGTTACAACCCTAGTTTCTTAAGCTGCGCTGAAAATGCGACTGCGCTGAAACTTGTCTTCCTCCGTGCCATCTGCACAAGCTCATGTTGTGTTTCAGTTTCGGTTCAGTATTGCATTGTACGAATGACAGGGGGCGCCGCTCTGGCATTGCTGTTTTACCCAGGCGACGTGTAAATAAAAGAGTGTGTGGAGAGTACTCGTTGAGTGCGGACGTTTCTTCTCCTTCGGCGCATCGCGCCAAACAGCGTGTTCGGGCTGGCCGGCGTCCCCACCGGTCGCGTTGGTCACCGCCGGTCTTCGCCTGCCGCTGCGCCGGGAGTACCAGCCCGCAACACAGCACTCGTGTTTCCCGACGTATTGCCAGATGGCGCCCATATCTCACGCAGCGCCTCTTCTATCGTCCTTAGACGACATTTGCAGCGAAGCACGCAGATACGCGGCCAATTTTTTCATTTTGATATAGGCTCTAAGTAAATAAAAAAAACACTGGATGGCTTCTATCAGTTGTTCTCTTATAGTACGCCGTCATGGTCCATGCCGAAGTCCACTAATTTTATTGCGTGCACTTACGGTGCATTTAGGGAAGTGCCGAAAGCACGAAGAGAGCAAACTAAGAAAAGAATTAACTTCGTCCAGCACACGCTAAAAATAAGTAATCGTCGTGAATAAGCAGTCTCGTTAGCAAGGAGCAGCTTAATGCTTAGTCCGTAAGAAATAATAGTTCGTTGAACCCAATAAAAAGAAAGAGTGTATGTACCGTACTGATTCAGTCGGCTAGCCGACCGAGCTGATTTAAAATTTCTACCTATCGTTATGGGACATAACGTATTATGCTTTGAAGAATAATTTGAAGGCAACGCTCTAAAAATAAATCTTGATTGATTGATTGAGGTTCATCGCGGACATACAACATAATACAAGAAATTACGCGTGTATAAGATCGTAAACGATACATATGAGAACCTAGATGACCTGTGTTGTCCTTGCACAAAGAATAAAAACGCTGACAATGAAAGAAACATTATACTGAACCGATTGACACTTAATCCAGCAATCTCAGCTTCCTAAATCTTGAATGTTTATATTTTCTTCTCTCTCCTGTCCAAATAAATTTTGTGAAATTTAAGCAACTACATTTTACAATTTGAAAGGCTTACGATCATGTTCGACCAAAAAAAATAAAAAAAATATGTGTGCACCCATTTTGGTCAAAATAATTAGTGGCTAAAATAATTTATTAATAAAATATTATTTAACGATATTTATTATGTTTGATTACTTCACAGCTATTTCGATGGTATAGAATAGCAACCAATAGCCAAAATTCAAGTTTTCTGTATGAAACTAAAGTAAGTTCGAAACTAAAGTGCCTCTTCAGGGTGAAATAAGCAGCCTCAGAGAATTGCGGAAACAGTGGGAGCGCTTCTGCAATGTCTTCGTAGACACGTGACCTCATGTTCTTGAGTCTACTAGGTTGACAGCACATGTAGAGCAGATGCTAAGTATGAGTCGTATCAGAAGCATATTTCTTGTTTGCAACTAGGTGGTAGCTAACTGAACAACAAAATTGACTATTAGAATTGGAATATCTCTGCCTGAATGGTTTATAGCTTAATTAGAAAGGAAGTTCGACGTGTAGTTAACTAACATGCCGAAATATGCTTGGCCCGTTTACACTCCTTATTTCAGAGTCATGGTCCATTTGCTAATACACATGTACGTTTCTTTTATTTCATGAATGTGATGTAAACGAAGCGGGGACGCTCAATTGCGGAAACTTTTGATTTGTATAAATGGTAATTCCTTCTCTTGACCTTTGTATCTCCTATGTATCTTCACAACCGTCTTGACAATGAGAAAACAAAATGCTGCCAAGTCTGAAAGATTATGCCCCAAAGCGAGGGGCAAAGCGGCAGTGTTCTTGCGCATGTAACTTAGGTGCATCGACGTCAGAATACCGAGAAGCTGACTTTCGTATATGTAAGCAAAATCTTTAAACACTTCTCGGAGTTTTCTCTTTAGAGAACAGTAAATGATTTGCGTGAATTATAGCATATTTGAAATATATCATTACTATAGCACATATACGTCAGTACGAAGAGCGACACGAACACACACAATGTTTTGACATGGATTCAAGCATTGGGGAGTGGAAGAGTTGTGATCAATGAAGACACGTTCTTCTTCTACAAGTGCATTTTGTTTTCTCCGAAAACCCATTCGTCAAGTACACTGACTCGCCTGCTTTCAGACAAGAATTTAACGGCGTTCTAAGTTACCTGATGTTGCAAGCACGCCTGGTGGAATTCCTAGTGTGAGGCGCTTCGTAGAAGATGATTGTAGTTTGAACTCAGCCGTTGAAACTATTTGTTTATGTTGCGTTTGGGTATTGCACGTTACGTTCTTTACCACCTGAAGGCGAAAGCCTGACACTTAGCGATGCATTAAGTTATACAATTTGGATGGGGATTTTTGCAGGCAAACGAGCCACAGTGAGAGCGTTACGAACTAAGTTCTCTTGACGGTCTCAGAAGTTTCTGTTGTTCATCCTTCTTGCAGCTTTCTGCCCCCACGTGGGATTTCACTATCTACCGGATCTGTCCAAGTGATGATGCAATGTCGTAACGCCATCATGTAACTAAATGTGGTGACGCAGTCGTATGATGTCATGATAAAATAACAAAATTTTGTAGTCCGTGACGTCATTACGACACGTCACGTCGCGACATCAGAACATGGCGCTATTACGACGTAGCTACCGTGTGTTGTTTCGTATCACTTCACTCACCAGCCGTGCTTCGCTCAAGGGACGGCTCAACGATACATTTAAGGATTTCGCTTAAACATAGCTAACTCACTTACGACGAAGTTGATGCCTAGGAGGAAAGGTAGAAATCGTGAAACGCTCTGTGGTCTAGTAAGGAATGCCTCGAGGGTTATATTTCAAGAATAGAGTTCACAAGCGCTCTATGTCGCTGGCTGTCCGCGCCCGTTGATATGTCTAACAATAGGATTGGCTGATTTTTCCGCGGGCAATCTAGCGTCAGAAGCTTCTCTAAATTAGGGGAATGATTTCTTACTCTCGCACCTAGTTTACTGCAAACATAAGAATATTAGCTTTAGCACTATATTACCTGTCAGCGCTGTAAGGACAGGTATTAGGACATTCATAATTGAACTGACCTGCTGGATTTAAAGTATCGTCATTTCTTGCATTTTCTGAACTTTACGGGAAATATGACGCAAACGAAAGAGGCGAGAGAATCCTACTTGTCATTATGCGTTTTTATCTCTTATATTCTACTAGGTTAAAGCTTTGGAAATTCAGGAAATGGCCACGTCGCTGCACCTGGGGATTGAATACTGGCAGCGAACGTACAAAAAATACAAAAAGAGCGTTGTTATTGCCGTTGATAGCACCTTACCCAAAGCCTGCGGCAATACAATAAAACTCTGGTCGATGAAAATTTGCGAACATGCTGGTGTTCAGAAAGTTTTGGTCTAAGTTTGAACGATGAAAATTCTAATTTATACCAAATTTAGCAACGACATCCAAGCGAATTATGCATGGTGTTTTACGTTCTGTAGGGCGTGAGGTCAGAAATCTGCCCCACTTGCTGATTATTTGCAAATTATGAGGCCAGAGTACCTTTTAAACAATTTGGACACTTCTGTTTTAATGTTTTCTCGAAAAAATTAGATATTATGCGCAGCGTGGTGTGGTTGACAGTCATTACTCTGAAAATCATTTGAAAAACTAGCCTATGTGGGCGACATCAAAACACTATCTGCAAAAGCTTCAAACTAACGATTCACGTTTAAATCCGCCCATGGTCATTAGATTAGCTACAATATGTGAGGTTTAAATTGATAAAATACCATTTCGACGGAGTAGGAAAATGTCCTACCAGAGGCAGTCGATAATTTATCTTGAAGTGCAGGTTTCTTTGGTTGAATCTTCAGCCTCATCTTCGGCTTAAGTTTAGATGCAACTTTCGGGGCGTTTTTAGGCATTATAAATCTAGGTATTCTAGGAATGGAAAACCTTGGAATGCGAAATACAAATTCTAGTTCCGCACAAAGGGTGTCTTCTAGCAATGTGCCCAATATAAACGCCAGTGCGGCCGCAACGATAATAACACGGGCGCTTGAAATCTTCGCCATGGTTATTGCAATTCAGCGCATATGTCCCGCCCTAATAGCCATACTATCAGATATACTTCATTGAACAGCTTCCACAGAAACGAAAACAAACTCATCTTTCACTTGCGTATTATGGGTCTCGCTTATTACGTCCCCATTGTCTCGAGGGAGGTGAGTCATAATAATCTTGTGTTTAAGTCGATGAACGCTAAAGGCAAGCAGTGGTTCAGTTACATTGTGAGGGTACACTAGCGTAACTAAACAAGAATTTATGCGCGGCTTTAACTGACTGAACGTCGTAAACATCAAGAAACAGCGGAGCCTCGAGGATGGTGTGCTAATGGATGCAAAGCTTGGACGTCATCACTAACGTCACACCACCTGCGCTCGGCGCGGCTGCACATTGCGTTCCCTCACGCCCGAGTACGCCCTACCGCCTGCGTAGCGGCTCCTCATCTCCGTTCACCCCCTCCTCTTCTCCACTTATCAATGCTTATCAGTAAGAAAGGCAGCGCAGTGCTGTGATGTGTAGACTACTGTAAATGGGAGGCCGTTGCAAATGTCTTATACACCCCATGTATTGACAAGTTATATCGGTAGCGGTATGAAAAATCGTTCTCACAGTAACATTTAAAAGGGAAATATTCTCAAACAGATATAACTGCAGTGACAACGAGAAGAAAGCGTTTGCTTGTCAAGGTGGATGGTATGAATATCAGGCCATTATAATTTGACTGTGGTCTGCACCGGCAGCATTCCAGTGGATGATGGACGCTGAAGATACGGGACAAGGCGAAAATAACGGTCTTGTTTAATAGACATAGACAATATGCTAATTTTCTACGCAACATTCTTAGGAGCTCATAGATTGTCTGCGGTCAGTGCTAGCGGCAATACGTCTGGCAGATTTGATAACTAAGCCCTGAACGTGCCAACTCAGCCTCGGAGAACATTGATTATTTGGGCATGTCGTGAGGGCCCATGATGCTCACTCTGGTGACCACAAGCGTCGGTGCAAGGTTTTCGGTGTCACCTTTATTAATTGCATGCATGAATGGCTGTCGCAATACTTTTCCCTCTCTAATAATAGTTGCCATAACCCTGCTTAGCAATCGCAGCTCAATTTGTGCTGTGACATTTGTGGCGAGGTTGTTTTCGGCAAGAGTAGTTGTCGGAATCATTTCATAAAGGGTTAAGTCAGAGCACACGTTCGATCAATCAGCTAACTACAATGGAAACGAACTTGCTCCGTAGTCGCATTAGAATGCGACATTGCCACATATCATCAATTATTATGCTTTTTTCGGCTGAGTTTTGTCGCTTCTTAAGTACTATATGTGAGCAGCTCCGTAACTTATCGGAAAAACACACTTGAAAATGTCACATGGTGTCTTATGCATTTGCCTAAAACGACGAAAAGGTCAAAGCCATTTCCCTTTTTTCTGCATCCAACGTGGCTTTACACTTTATCTGAGATCGGAGGCATTGGAAGCTTTCTGCAACTCGCGCATTTTCAGAGTGCGTGGAGGATCGCCCCACCTTTGACCACACGACGATGTTATGTGATGACGTCATGTACCGTCATAGTGACGTCACGATAGCCTCACAAATTTTGGTGATCTGTGGCGTTGCGATTATATCATAGGGTTACGTCATGACATGACTATAATTTCTTGCATCGCTCGTGTTTAGGCTGACGCCTCAATAAAGCTTCACGTAAATAGTTTTTGAAGAACTAACAATACACAGGTGACGTCGGCTCATATTCGTATCACAAGTGCTTTTCTGGTCATTCGTGGGCATATTTCTTTTGCTTATCACATTGGCCGCTGCCGTTGTTGGTCACCTTTTTTTGGCACGTGAAACCGGTTATTATGGCTTTTCTCCAAGCGACTGCTATGCGTCAGTTTTGTTTTTATGGGGTGCGCCGTAGCTATAGGCGTTGCAAGAGGACTTGGTTGCATTTTCTACAAGTGAAAATGTTTAAGTGCGAAGAATTTCTTCGCGAAAACAAGGTATCGATTCTGAACACAAGGTATATATCCAGGTATCTAGGTTGGGCGTGTCTGGGCTAGTGTCTGGGCTAGTTGGTCTGGGCGTTTCGTGACATCCTTTGTCTTCTTCCTCTTCTTTTCTTGCGCTGTAAGCTCATCGAAAATGGACATGTGCTTACATCGTCTTTTTTTTATTTCCATGAAAGTAAAACGTAAGAAAACATAGTGTTACCTTGTCGATCTGCAACGCCACAAATCAATTAAATATTTTTCAAGCGCCATAATCAGTGTGCCCCAAAATGGCGGAGACAACCAAGTGAATGCGACAGAGAACTAGGCCTTGTAAATCATAGGGGACATGAATTGTGGTCTTTAAATGTAGTGCTGTAATACACTTGGTCAATTTACGTCATTATTACCACACCACAGTTAAAGCCAACGATTATTTGTTCATATGCGTTTCCTGGCCTAATTCTCCGTTGGGTTCATTTGGTTGCGTATGAAACAGAACCGAGCCCTTTAAAAAAATTTCCCTCCTTTTGTTGTAAAATGGTGGACTAACATACAGCTACGTAACACCACCACGCAGTATGATGCAATTTTCTGACCTCTGCGCCCCGACAATTCAACATTTTTTATACAACATGTGCATGATAATCGTATTATCCTATCCTGACACATGCTTTCTAAATGGCATCCTGAGCAGTATTCAGGCCAAGAATATCGTTCTACTTGGAAAACTGTATCGTGTAGCACGCGTCGCCTGCCGACGCTACGCTCAGCACAAGTGCGCACTTAAGTTTAACCATTTCCCTACTTTGAAAAAAAAAAGCATAAGACTCTGTCGAATTTACCGTAGCTTTTCTCGCTTAATTTGTATAGTTTTCTTTTTATATTAAAACTGTAGCATTCTCTAAAATCAGCTGGGTTCCGTTACTCCAGTATTTGCATAAAAAACATAGCTCGAAGATGCCTTCACCTCATGGCAATACAATGAGAGATGGCAACAGAAGGAAAGCCAAGACAAAAATGGCACTAAATGAACAATTAGAGCCATCTAGCATCACGAAACACAAGTATGACGATGTAGTTGTCATTGGTTCCATTTGGGACTATTTTTGTCGATTACGAGTATAGTCGTCATGGGTTATTTGGGTACAATATCTTGTCACCACTGTACTCATCAACGGGAGGGGACAAGCTTTTAAACACGTCGAGTTCATGTCCTGGCATCTGATACATCCTGTGCAAGATCTTTTCGTACCACACTATACAGACTTCACAAGAATTCCCATATTTCAAGAGTACAATATTAATTAGAACTAACAGACAATAATTTTTGTCTGTTAGATCTAATCAATATTGTGTGTAACAAAGAAAAACGAGCCCTCAAAGTCAGGAGTATAGATAGTAAAATAGATATAAGAAAAGCAAGTGCGCCCACGACGAAAACACGTATGGAAGTTTGAAATCTTCATAGTTAGTGCACCTTAATGGCTGCATGTTCTTCCTCACAATCATGCCATCCTATATGCACATTGTAACAGGCTCCGCAACAACGAAATCGATGAAAGGACATCAAGCTTCGCCATCGTATTATCAGCCTATATCTGCGTATTATCAGGCACCATATCTAGCTGAAAATGACGTGTGATAATACCATCTTTATTGCATTGAATTAACGCATAATGCTTCTCGAGATGCATAACACAACTCACTAAGATAATTCAATTCCTACCACAATATGCAAACTCGCCACGTCCACTCTCGAATATTTGCAACAGGTACCAAATCACTGAACCAGAAATGTGGCTGGAAAACTTCCCTCTGGAACTTCTGTCCTGTGTGAAAAATACAGATGGTATATCGTAAAAGCATGCTTAGATGTGTAATTGTTTACATGAAGCGAATACAGGGGGAGCAGTAAGGAAAGGAAGGAAGGTCAAATAGACGCACGTCCAGTTTGCAAGTCTAGACTGGGGGAGGGGATGAAGATATTAAAAGAAAACATTTAGCAGATCCCACGCCTTGTGGAAGTCGGTTTCATGAGAGGCATGCGGGCCGCCAGTAGCTCTATGCTGCATTTTTTGCATTGAGCCAAGCGTTATCAGGTGCACCGACGTGTTTTGTAAATGGAGTGGTGTGCAGATAGTGGGCTTAACAGGCATGCCGACTGCACTGACGTTTATATGATGACCTATGGTCTGACGTACTATCGGCGCTCACATAAAATCGCAGACGCCTGTGTCATCGAAACAAATTGCACGCTACGGTGCCATGATGTGAATATCATACGCAACTTTCGTTGGCTTATTCCTCCGGGGTCGACCAATGCTTCAATATAGCTTGCTGGATCACAGGAATACAGATGTAATGTTTATTAGACTGCTATAAAAGCGGAGTCTACACTGGAACCACAATCAGCTTTAAGTCGACATGACGACTGTACTGTAGTACATACGTATTGTTTATTGCTAAATACTAATTAGAGTTCTAAGTACTAACTAGTCTTTAGGAAGTACTAATTAATACTTCGTAAATAAATTAGATACCCAGCACTGCAACCACAATTGACGTTGAACCGACATTACGCCTGCGTAGGGTCTTTTTCTAAAGCACTTTTAAGACCTGGCGTGGCTCTGTGGTAGAGAAGAGAGAGAGGGAAAAAAGGAAGGAAAGATTACCTATCGATCACCTATACCTACAGATGGTAGATTGCCTGCCACGCAGAATGCTTGGGTTCGATTCCTGCTGCGATCCTGAATTTTATTTTTTGGATTCGTCAGGTCAACGCTGCCGATGTCAGTTTTTTAAGGCTCTAACATTTAAAATAACAATGGCTGTTCTCGCCATCCCTGGGTAGATATCAACTGTCAAACATCTGTGGCACATACCCACATACCGCGGCCCCTGGTATGCGGGTATGTACCACGCGTGTCTGGCAGAAAGGGTTTGATGACATAGGCGACAATATTTTCACGTTATTCATGTAATAACCAGGCAGTCATATTCTTCAAATTTTTTTACCCTGTCTTGCCAATTTTGCTCTACACCAAGTTAACGAGGTGATTATGACAGCAGCCAGACGTAGGCGGCTAGATAGATGGATAGAGCAGCAACTTTGAACTTTGAATCTAAGGGCCCGGTCGCGATCGCTGACGCACGCGCTATCTCGACAGCCATCGCAGCTGGCGGCTCGTACACCCTGCTACGTGCTGCGCTCTCAGCGGGAAGTTACTATGCGGAGAGCATCTCTCCCTGGAGCGGCCGTATTCTCTTACACCAGCGTTTTATAGTTACGCGAGATCGGATACAAAACTGTTAGCTGCCAGCCTCACTTCATATAACACTACAATTTGTTGCTATCGATAGCATTCATACTTCGCCCTTGCGGTGAAATTCTGACCTTTTCATCACGAGAGCACCCAGATGTACGCGCCTAGATAGATAGATAGATAGATAGATAGATAGATAGATAGATAGATAGATAGATAGATAGATAGATAGATAGATAGATAGATAGATAGATAGATAGATAGATAGATAGATAGATGATAGATAGATAGATAGATAGATAGAAGATAGATAGATAGATAGATAGATAGATAGATAGATAGATAGATAGATAGATAGATAGATAGATAGATAGATAGATAGATAGATAGATAGATAGATAGATAGATAGATAGATAGATAGATAGATAGATAGATAGATAGATAGATAGATAGATAGATAGATAGATAGATGATAGATAGATAGATAGATAGATAGATAGATAGATAGATAGATAGATAGATAGATAGATAGATAGATAGATAGATAGAAGCGCTCAGGGTTCATGGGGTTCACTAAGAAATGCTTCGCATTTATTAGTTGTACCATAGCCAAAGTGGCCTGGGACCTGTCTAATAAAGAAAGCTTTTCCGCAGTTTCGCAGAATCGGTCACTAGTGAATCGTGTATGATACAATTACTTGCTGTGTATAATACCATAGCATTAAGCACAAGTAAACAACAGCTATACATAACAACTGTAAAAACCCAAATGCTATTCATGAGTATTGCATTGAAAAGTACATCACAGAAACTTCCAGATAATGCTAGGTTAGAATAAAAGTAGCGTTTACCTTTGACGTGAAAACTTTTTCCAAGTTTTCTTTCGTGATGCAAGTCACTTCAAATCCTAAAGTCGGGAGTAGAAACTATAGCGTGTTGTTATGCTTCTTTTAAAAGCTGCATACACTTGCATGCGCAAATATTTCGCCCGTGATGACAAAGAACCAGGAACGGCCACAATTCGGTTGTGAACTATTTACGAAAGCTACGCAGTGCGACATTGAAACCAGCATATACTGTAGATATTGCTTATCACCGGAAGGACGACGCATCCTTCATGGTTATGACATAGAGTTTTATTTATCATTTCTCCCGCTGGGGGAGCACAGCTGCGGCGAGAATTTTGTCGCAACGCTCCCCAACTGTAGTCTTCATCTCCACTTCTACCAGGTTCAGCCACCACCGCAGCACCTAGTGCTATGACTGCGAAATTCACCATTTATCAGCCGCGTCGTTGATATTGAGAAAGCTTGCGGCAAATATAAGAACATGAAGAAATTCTGCGCACCTTGGAGTGCACGTTGTTCTGTAAAAATGAGCGCAACATTTCAGTGCATGCAGATTCGGTATAGTTTACGTTTTGCACACGTAAACTGTACCTAATCCTCGTGCACCGAAATGTATGTATTCGAGCGTATATCAATCAACACATCACTGTTATCCATAAACATATAGTATTACATTCAAACCTTTACAGCTTCTAAATAAGGTATTTGTTTTGAATACACTAACAAAACATATTTAAAAAACGGTGAATGCAGGAAGCGTAACCGTTGAAAATGAATAAACTTCATTACGTAAAGAAGTGCAGTACACTAAACACAACGTCATGAATAATCCGTGCGTCTTACTAAAAGCCATTTACTAATTTATCATTTATAAAATTTTATTTATTATATGTGTGTGTATTTATTATATGTGCATGATTCAGTAGCCTAGCAAGCTTAGCACACTCATTATTCCGGACTTTTGTCAGGTCACCACTATTCTGTACTTTTTCTCTAAATATTGCTCTCAAAATGACTATCGGCTGTCGTTCATTGCACTATTACCGGATAGTATGAGAAAATATGGGCGCCTCATGAAAACAAGGATAATAGACTATATGAGACCTACAGAACATGTGTGGGCAATTTATAATGGATAGAATGGCTGACAGTGCAAGCGTCTGAACGCTGATGCATTGTATATATCTACTGTAAAGTCGCACTCCCTCATTTATGTTTAACCGGGGAGCTGTATATGGCTATGGTACCAATTTTTGGCCGCGCTCAAAAACACCGGAAGCTGTATGAGGAGCTGTAACAAACTAACAGGCATGAGGGCTTGTTGCTGAGCTAGTCGGTTCATTACTTAAGAAAAATTCGTATGGCGCAAAGAGGACGGGACGAAGTGAAGACACGAACTTACCTGCGACGGCGTCCGTTTTGCGCTATACCTATTTTTCGAATAACGGAGAGCTGAGCTAGTTGGTAAGTTAATAGAACTTTTTGTTGGGCTAGTTGGTACATGCTTACTGAAAAACCAAAAAGACGCGTACCATCAAGGAAAAAGTAAGGACAGGACAGAAAGGGCGTCACTCGCAACTAACTTTATTCCCAGAACATCAGCGTCATATATAACCATTTATGGAAGTATACTATATTAGAAAGAAAAAAGAATGCTGTGTTAGTGACACATCTGTTGCTTTGCGTGGGGGTGAATTTAGTTTCATCGATTCATTTTTCGATTAGTTAATCTTGTTATCGCGGGTTTTTGACGAGCGTGTGAGGCGATGTGCGCGCGCAGGGCCGCTGTGGTTATATATGACGCTGATGTTCTGGGAATAAAGTTAGTTGCGAGTTACGCCCTTTCTATCCTGTCCTTACTTTTTCCTTGATGGTACGCGTCTTTTTGGTTTTTCAGTAGTTGGTAAGTTTTCATTCTACAAAGACAGGGCGTGCAGACACGGACACAAGAAAGAAGTCAGTTCTTCAGTTGTTAGTCGGCGTTTGTGGTGTCTTGACTTCTTTCTTGTGTCCGTGTCTGCACGCGCTGTCCTTTTAAAATGAATACCTATTTTTCTTAGTAAGGCATACAGTGACATCTGGTGTGGCAAGGGCAAATCTAGGAAATCACCTAGTTCTTCATATCTCTCCTCAACGTAGCGACGAGGAATACAAGCTCTACCATGTAAAATAGAATATCCCTTATATAGGACTGCATCTAAAAGAAAAAGTAGGTGCTCTGAATTTCCGCAGTCCTCCACTTCTACATTTGATTGAATTGTTATAGCAATAAAATGCATCGGCATTTGCACGTATGCATATGAAGGTGTATCGTGATGACCTGATGGCCACTAATTCATTGTGACTGTTGTTAAGAAAGCGACAATGATTAATGGAATAAAACCGTTACCACAAGTTTTCATACCAAGATACTTAGAGCAGAGGCCTTCGACGGCTTTCGTCCGTTGGTACTGCCTAGGTGACTTATCTTTATGGAACCTGAAAAGAGATTGTAAAGTAACACATGTAATATGTTAACACGTCAAATATGCACAATATTATATGTTGTTTTTTTTCTTACTTCTTAGTCATAGTCAGTTCACTCCTAGAGATGATTACCGTTCAGCTAAGGTCGAGGGTGCAAATTTGAATACCGGCAATGACGGCCACATTTTTGATTGGGGGGAAGCGCAAGAGCATCCGTGCAATTAGATTCATTTATACATTAAAGAACATCTCATGGTTGAAATAATTCCGAAGTTCCACAGTAGGGCGTGGCTCATGAGTGGTCCACGTCTTGCTTTTGGCACGTGAAACCCCATACATTCTAATAAATATGTCCACGTGTTTCAGGAATATGACCTAAGCGTTAGAAGAGGACGCGCATGTGCGTCATGGCACGTTTTTTTTATAACACTACAACTTGTATGCTTTCTGATGTTTATATGATTGATTGCTTGCACTTTGTTTTATTTTACTTGATGAGACCTGCGCCTCCGATGCAATTGCTATGGTCTCGTGCTTCGCACTGGACGAGTTAAGTTAAAACGCGGCCGTTGGAGCTATATGTTGAGCTATTTAGATAGATAAATATTTGTTGTGTTTTAAATTCTTAATGAAGAAAAAAAAGGTAGTCTTGCTCAATAGGCATTTTTTTATGGGGACAAGTACGTCACAGGACATTATATGAGCAGCCGAATTCTCCAAGCCTTTCTTTCATGAGCGCTCCTTGTCCGAGGATGATTTTTTTATAGGCAGTTCTAGCGTAAGCTATTTTTGAAGTCAAAGAGGGGTGCGGAGTCTCACCTTTGTAGCGAGCATGAATAATATAAGTCAAGGTAGTCCTATTTTGGGGCAGCCCGTAGCGGGATTGAATCATTGGAACTTGCAGCGGATTACTCGGGTAGCTATAAATTATACATAGCATGGATTTTCATGAATAGACGGGAAATAGGTAACAAACGAGAAAAACAAGAACGTACTACGTCTTCGTTGGTCTTCCTTATGCTCATTCATTCCCGATTTGTTTTAAACATTTTAAATTGAGGAAATGGGAATTTTGAAACGTAAAAGCGGACGGCGAAGGAATACTGGCTACGACCATCCAATAAATACAGGCACAATGGTGTTGCGACCATGTATCACACCTTACCCGCAGCTTCTAGCAAAAGATTAAAGCTTCTGTCGATGTAAATTTTGAAGAATCTTGGTCTAAATATTTGCTTAGAAAAGCCTGATTTATACCGAATGTGGCAATGGCTTTCTCCAAAACCATAGAGGGTGGTTAGCTCCCCGCAGGGCTTGAAGTTGAACAAATCTATTTCAGGGGCGCTGACACCTGCATATCAAACTTATAAATACGTTATAGATCTTGTCGCACAATACAAGGCCAGAGAAGCTTTCAAAGCTTCGTATACTCCCAAGTTTTTTCTGTAGAAAGGTAATTCTTTTACAGAGCACAGTGTAGCTAAGAGGCCGCTTTTTGAAATTCTTTGAAATCTTTGGTATCTTTGAAAGGCTACCGCATAAACTACCGCGTAGATCTATTCAGCGACAAATCCGTAATGATGTGAAACCAGCGAAGCACATCGCAGACCTGAGTGAATTTTACAATGGCTACAATAAAAGAGCTCGCTGTATATTGAGTCAGCGTGTGAACCAACAATAAAAATGACGTCATACAAGAAGGACATTTTAGTGTATCTGAAACAAAAGTTCTCGATGCCTGAACATTCGGTTTACCTCGAAAAGGAAGAATTATAGGTCTTTTAAAGTTCCGCAACCCTTGGATCGCCACAGGTACAGGTTCCAGCTCGTCACCAAGCATCCCTCCTAGCATAGCGGACAGAATAAAAGCAACTACGGCTACAACTATTATGATTCGGCACGTTGGAAACTTTGCCATAGGTATTGTACCTCAATGGCTCCACGTTCCGGCTGAAAACCAGCCCATCTTATATACACATTTGAACAACACGAACATAAAGAAAATGTTAAATTTTTATGTCGTATCTTCATTGACTAATCATGAAGCCATTTTTGCACTAAAGGTTAAGGGCGCTCAAATCCTCCCGTCTTATTTCCATCGACGCCAGATGTAACATGAGACTTACATTGTTAAGCTCTGTAAGTGTACATAAATATAACTGGTGAGCGCAGCTGGGAATGTTCAAATACAGACCAGTTGGATACAGCTACACAAGTTTATCCGACACGATGGAATGGTTGTGTGATGCCTGCTATTTCTGTAATGTTGGGCCTAGTAGCTGCGTCAGTTTTAACCTCTTCAAAACATATATCCGAGATATTCAACAATAACAAGTCTGCGAGATAATGGTGTACCAAAAATAGCAATATGCGTTAATGCACATTATCTTTGCGCAGGTTGAGCTGCTTACTTTTTTTCAGTCCGTCACAGTAAAATTGCACCGTTAAAGCACCTTGCGGTCACTTGAAGTTATCAGTACGGCACGTAACGCCTAAATTGCGCTTCTCACGATCACATATTACCACTGAGGATGACGTGCGTAACACCCTAGTTTCTTATTTTCATCAGCGCAAGAGGTAACATGAGTATTTTACATTGTTAAGCGGAAATAGAGCCTACAAATATGATTAATGAGAGCAGTTATGAATGTTGAAATACAAAGTACACTTGCATATAACTACGTAAGCGGATCAGACATGATGAGTGGTTCTGTGACAACTTCTTTTCTAAATATTGGGAATTAGAGTAGCGACGTCGATTTCTCCCCTTCTCAGTCGACATTTTCATGATATTTAACCATAACGAGCCTGAGGTATCCTAACGGTGCATCAAATCTAGGAATAGATATTAATGCACAGTATGTTTTCCAGAGGCAGAGCACTTTATTATTTTTTTTCAGTCCGTCACAGTGGAATAGCACCGTCAGGATGCCTTGCAGGTGACGTGAAGTTGTCAGCACGGAATCTCCCGCCTAAATAACTGCGAAGCCAGATCAGAAGCCGCAACGGCTTGGGTTATATCAGTAGAAAGGGCACGAAGAAGTGAAGACGGAGCAAAATTAAGATATTTGTGTCGGTAATGTGAATCTTCTGAGTAGACGTATAAAAAGAAAGCGCGAATTTTTCATGGTAACCGACACACAGTGCTAACTAGTATACTAGGGTAAGTTTCTTGTTGGGGAAGACAAAGAGAACGCTCTACCAGCGACGTATCTTCGCAAATACTAGTAGTGAAGCGTTGTTAGTGCCTTAGAATGTATTAACGCGCAGAACGAGACGTGATCTATTAGCGCGGTTTTTCTAGGGCGAAAGCCTTAGATGGCTCATCAAAGGCCAAAACTGACCATTGGCGTCCCGCGGCGTCAGAGACAGCACGAGTGATGCAAGCAATCATCACGTGGTCACGTCACCGGGTGACGCCATCATGGCGCCACAGATCTCAAAAAATTGTGACGTCATTGTTACGTCCTCATGACTTTGCTTTACAAGATGACGTCATCTCATGACAACGTACCTTGGGAAAAGGTGAGGCGATCACAGAGGCAGTGCAAAACCACGTTGGGTGCAGAAAGCTTTCGGAGGTTGGCGGAGAAGGAATGAATACATCCACTGAGAAGAAAAAAAAGATGGCTTTCGCCTTCGTGTCGTCTTTGGTGAATTCACAAAACACTGAGAGTTTCTCTCAGTTTGTTATACATGACTACAGCATGCAGTATTTCGGATTTCACAGAGGTTATACTGCGAAACATGATGACATAACGGCTCTCTCTTATAATGATATCCTGGTTTTGGATGATCTATTGCGATAGCAATTATTGGACCCTCTCGGCAAGTTTTTGCCCTCGCCATGGCCGTTCACTCCCGTATGACTATATATATATATATATATATATATATCAGAGCCACAAATAAAACCAATTCAGCAAACAAACTTTCCGAAGTGCGCAACCGCGGATTCCAACCTGCGACCGCTCGCTCTGCAGCCGGCTGCGTTAGACAAACGCATGCGACGCTGGGTCAAACGCACGGGACGCCACACACGGCAAAATTAAAGTTATGCGAGACTCGAGCCATCGCACTGGTGACCCACGCTAGTGTTCGATGTTTCGGTCTTGGGACAACAAGATCGCAAGGAGCCCAAGAGTGCCTTGTGTTCTGCGCATGAGCCCTGGCAGCTCGCAAATTTTTCGAGCCTCCTAGCTCTTTGGGTCCCCAATTCTAAAACTCTCTATCGTTTCGCTGGAGTTGGCAAGTACGACTCCGACTTGTACTTTGGCATACAGGGCGTGCTCGCCCGCGCTCGTGCGATCACCTCTTGAGAGGAGGCATGAACATATTGTGCTGTCACCAGGAAGTTTGCGTTGGAGCTGTAGACCACACCAAGGTCACTTCGCTCGCTGCAGCGGCGGCGTTTGAGAAAAGAGTGAGCTGCAAGCTATAGAAGAGACAAAGTAGGGGCTAGTTGCTGTAACAACTCCTGCATTTGTTAGTTCGCTCTCGTCCTGTGCGTCCTTTTCATGCGTCCTGTTTTGTGTTCGAGCACAGCGCTACAAGTGTCGAGCTGTGACAGTTCTTAGTTCGCGCTGGCCCTGTGTGCATTCTTTTCGTGCGTCCTTTCTGCTTGATCAGCGCGCAGCAAGTTTTGAGCTGCTTGCTGGTCTTCATGTGGCGTAGGAATTGGTTGCTATCGGATTCATTGCCTAGCCCTTGCGGCGAAACTGTGACATTTTTTTAATGACAATTTAATTTTGAAGAGAGTTTTAAAAACAATTTTATATATAACTAATCACCCTATCGAAAGTAGTGCCTGTATTTTTTGCTTTTAGTGCTTGTTAAATTATTCATACCTTCACGACCCAAGGCCTTAGATAAGGGCTAGAGGGAGTATATACAGGGGATAAGCATATCAAGTACTACGAGTAAAAAGTAGCTAAATGATTAGGTGGAGCCACCTTAGGGAGAAGGAAGATTGCCTCGGCGGATGAAGGGCGGCGAGCGCCATCTGCGGACGCCGCTAGCGCGTTGTTCATAGGTTTCGCTTTCGCCTTTGTCTCGGTTGTTTCACGAGTAGAGCAGCTTAAGCTTTTCGTTGCGCCGGATGGTGCGGACAGTAATTATCACCATCATTAGCTGGTACGCGCTTCTTCGTCCTTTTCAACTTCTACTTGGCTCCCAAAACACGTGCGCCGATTTCACAGGCGTGGCCTGTAATGATCCCGATGGGTGAGAAGAGAGAACGAGTACAGAGATGGAGAAAGAAAGATAGAAATAAACAGAGAGACTAAAGGAAATATATAAACAAAAAAAATCGAAAAAAAGTTCTGATGAGGCGGCAGGATTCGAACCCGCTTACTAACGACCCGAAATCAAGCGTCCTAACCACTCGGCTATTCAGGCAGGCTTGCATACAATAGCAGACTTGTAGAGTATAGTATAGCAAGGTGGGGGAAAGGGAAGTGGGGGTGAGAAAGCGATAAAGGAGGAGGGGAGAGAGTAAAGCATAGCATAGGAAAAAAAGGGAGACAGAAACTGAGAGAAAGACAGGGAAAAAAAGGAACGGAAAGTAACTAGAGACAGATATAAAAGAGAAAGATATAGAAAGTAAACATGCGATAAACAGATAGTGAGAAAGAAAGAAAGGCAACAAGGAGAAAAATAGAAAGATCGAGAAGAGAAAAAATACGTAGAGATAGAAAGAAAAAAAATTAAATATAGACAAAAAATATCGAAGAATCATAGAGATGAAAGAAAAAGGAAGAAAAGAAGAAGATAAAAAGAAACGAAGAAGGCCACCGAGCTCCGCACTCCCTTCAGGCTTGGCACGACTACCGCGAAGCATGACGTAATAACTTGTCATGTGACAAAAATCACGTAACATGTACTCGCGTGACTAAAAGCACGTAATGTCACGTAACATCCAGTCACATGACTAAAAACACGTAGCACTCAAGTGACTAAAATTACGTAACATGACCTAACTAGTCACGTGACTAGAATTATGCAAAATTATGTAACTACTCGTGTGACTACAAATCACGTAACATCACGCAACATCTAGTCGCGGGACTGAAATCACGTAACATTTTGTCACGCGGCTAAAATCACACATAACATAATAGCTAGTCACGTGGCATGTCCCCGCCATATACACGTAACAGCTAGCCACGTGACTAAAGTCGCCACATCACGTACCAGGTAATCACGTGACATTTCTAGCAAAGTCTAGCCAAGTCTAGGCATACTTAGTACTAATTGCAAACACTTAGCCTGTCAGCAAAAGCTTGGCAGTACTAGAAAAACTTAGCTAGGTGGGACACTGGCTCCGCTGATGGTTCCAGCCTCGCGCCACTAGTGCAAGTTGCGCATTTTTTCTTCGTGGTCGTTCATCACTGTGGCATACATAAAGGGTTGCCCCTGCGGAGTAGAAATGGTGGATGCTGTGAGCTCCATGGTCGTAATTCTTCCTTTCATCTGTGTCTCGGTTGGTTTGGAGCTTTCTTCACGGCTTTCTCAGATCCGTGGCTTTTAGAGCTCCCTATGAATTGTTTTCTTGGAACGCATAAGGTGCTATTTGTGTTGGACACTTGCACGATGCTGAAATTTGGAGGAACCCCACGGGTTCCCGCGCTTCTTATGTTGCATAACATGTGCCGTTAGATAACAACCCCGTTTCGCCCCTTCTGAGAGAAAACCATGAACGGTTCAACGAATATCTCAGCCTACATAAACTCTTTACGAGGGCTATGTATTGCAACTTTGAAACTAGCACAGACTGTATATATGTGTTCATTACTGTAAGTACGAAACAGATTTCATGGATAAGACAAAATTTTATTCGTGATTTCTCGGGGTGTAGGTGCACCGCGGAGGCACGCCTCTCCTCGTAATGCTTCGCTCGCCAGCACGCCGTCTTCTCAATTTTGGTCTTCATCTTCACTTCTACCAGTTTCAGACGTCATCGCAGCGCTTATCGTGAGGTCTGCAAAATTCAACATATTATCAGCCAGGTCTTTCATTTTGAAAAAGCTTGCGCGCAAATCGATAAGCATTCTAAGACTTTCGGCGTCTTGTACAGCATGTTGCAATGAGATAAGGTGAAATGTACTAAAATTTTATTTGCTCAGCGTTATCCTGTACACGTTTAATATACCTAATCTTAATGCGCCATTAATCTATGCTTTTACAATGCAGGCTTTACAGCTTCTAAACATGGTAATTGTTATGAATACATTAACAGTAAGTATTCAGAAAGCGACGGAAGCAGGAAGGGTAGCTGTTAAAAATAATGTTTGTTACGTAAAGAATTACACTAAGAAATGTTGGCATTAATGTCTTGTTCTTAAAAAAGTAACTTTTGCTCCATCTGATAAAAAGATGTACTTATTAGATACGCATTATAAAGCGTGCTAGCAAGCTTAGAACATTCATAATTTCCGGGTATCATTAAGTGGCCAATCTTTTCTAATTTTCGTCTAAAGGTTGCTCTGGCTATGACTATCAACTTATATGTTTGTTGCGCCATTGAAGAATCATATAAAAAAATCTGGACGCCTCGGAAAACCAGAATGACAGCTTATATAATAACCTACGGAAACATGTGTCGGCCTTTCACAAAGGACAAAAGGGTTGACAGTGCAAGCAATTGAACGCTGGCGAACTGTCTACACAATCTATGAAGTCGTCCTCCCCCATTTATGTTCCACAACGAAGCTGAATACGGCTATGTTACCATAAAATTTCTTGCCCGCGCACAAAAACACAAGAGGCTCTGAGGCATGCAAATGCCACCCTCTATGAGGAACCAGAGCAAAAAATGGGGTACCCTTAAGCTTCGCCTTTAAGAGTTGAACGCGATAGCGAAATCCGGCCCCTAGTGCGCACTCCAATCACTAAGTGTATACTTATTAATGTGTGTTTTTGCACACACACACACACACACACACACACACACACACACACACACACACACACACACACGCACGCGCACGCGCACGCACGCACGCACGCACGCACGCACACACACACACACACACACACACACACACACACACACACACACACACACACACACACACACACACACACACGCACGCGCGCGCGCGCGCGCGCGCGATGTATTTTTAGTAATGGTACAGGTTTTCAATATAAAGCACTTCCCTGTGCTAGAACGGCGGAGACTTGTATCTCACAATGCCTCACAGATGGCAGCACTTTATCTAATGTTTGCTCTTTCTTTGATATGTTTTCCGCTAGTTGGTCATAGTTGTCCCTTTTTGGAGCTGTTTGCTAGCTTGTGTGTGTGTTCTTAGTAGCGATGGGTGAACTATCCCGGCTTTTTTTCGATGCATGGCGTCGCGCAAAAAAACGTAGTTTGATGGCCTCGCCAGTGCGCCTACAAATGGCCGAATGGCCTCATTTTTGTCGTGGCACCTGCCGAACAAAATGCGCTAAGGGGACTCCTTCCACTACATGAAATTTGTCTAGTGTTTTTTCCCGAAGCTGTTTCAAGTAACATCGTGGCTTTGTGGTAGGCCACCTGCTTGCCACGCAAACCGCCCGGCTTCGATCCTCATTGGGAGTGAAGAATTTTTTTGTTTATTTTATTTGCATCTTTCTCGACTTTTCGGTCACGGATGATGTTCCGCTTACAAACGACGCCGTCGCCGACGGCGGAATTTCTTCGAAACGAATTCTCTAGCGCTATCCCATTAAAACAGGAAGACGTGTGGTGACATATGCCCAGCGAGAGCGAATGTACTAGCAAACCGCCTAGTACTTCATAGCTCTCACTAACGTAGTCATCACCAATAGCAGCGGGGACTTCACACTCTACTACGGAAAAGTGAATGCCCCTAAGATTTCGGGGCACGCGGTAGAAAACCAGGGGTTCAAAATTTCTCGAGGCTTCCACTACTGCGTCCTTCATAATGGCATCGGGTTTATGCTCATGAAGACCCAGGTGTTGTTAAAAAAGTACACCGATCGAGATCTGCAGGACGAGTTCAGGCGTCTCGCGGACCGTGACTTGTCGACTGCGTCCAATGATTCTCTCTCTCTGTTCTATGGGCGTCACATGCATTCACACTCGTGGCGTTGAACATCGCTTCCCATGGCCGTCACGGTTTAGATCTCGTGAACGATGCCGTTTTCACTGAGGACCGCGTATTGTGCCTCTCAGAAAAGTAGTTGGATGAGTGGTGTCAAGTCGATGGTTACGCAATCGACGTGTGTGGAACGCGTCGGATTTATACTCGTGGCGTGGAGAAGGGCAAGGCGCGCTGGCGACTATATATCCTCGCCTCGCAGGATGAAGATATTGCTGAGATTCATCGACGAGGCCCCCAAGCAGCTTTTCTACGCAAGCTGTCGCGTTCTAATGTTCTGCGCTTGAGTGCATCCGGCGAACAAAAGAAAGCGGGGAGAGCACAAAAGAACGCAAGAACGCGGAGACCCAGAGGCCATGGATCCCCGATACTAAGTCTCTCTATGAGTGCGTTTGGTGACGTGTTTGCCGTACGGGCGGGGGACGGCATCGTAGATCTTACGCGTATACGTCGCCGAGTGCATCTCAGTGCAGTTTCAAAAGGTTTATGGCTACTCACGTAGAGCGGGTTAGTTGCGATGGCACCACCTCTGTGGTCATTGTCGGTGATTTCAATGCGGATGTGTCGAGACTGAAGAGGGAGCGCTTTACACCTTTCGTGAGAGGCATTTCGGTAGCTATGTCTCGCCGATTTCGCCCAGCCAACCGCCCAGCGACGTAGGCGCATAGATTTGATATTATCAAAAATGTGTCTGCACTTGTGAGTATACTGATCACTCGGCATCATGTTGACCACAAAGTCATCGGGACCGTAGTTATTAAGCGACAATGAGAGATGCAATAGGATCATCAGCTAAAGTTTTCTTACCAAGGTGTTCAGATTAACGCTGTTCGGCCACCTTTTTAGATTCGTATGGGGTTGTAGTCTCGGGCCTTTGAAAACTGAAAATAAATTTTAATGTATGACATGTAAATATGTTAACAAGTAAAAATACACAAGCTTACGTCGTTTTTCTTTATTTCCGTGTCATCGTTTACATAAACATGCATACTCTTCGGCTAAGGTCGAGGGTGTGAGTTTGATTCTCAGCAATGGCGCTCATATTTTGACTGGGGCGATGTGCAAGATAAGCACTTTACTTATATTTATGTGCACAATAAAGAACACGAGATGGATGAAAAAATTCCAGTTGTACCGCGGTACACCTCGCCTCATGATCATATCTTGCTATTGGCACGTGAAACCACAGCAATCCGACCTGTTAATGGTGCCACGGCACATGCGCCCTCCTTATAGCGGAAAAGTCGCGAAACGCCTCTTGATCTCGGAGGCTTTCGTTCTGGCTATACCAGTTGTCCCGGCACCTACCAAAACCTTGCCAAAAGGGCAAAGGGCAGGACAGGAAAATGGAGAAGGCATATTCTGATTTTTATAGTGCATATTTTTCAGGAATGCGATTTAACGCTGGAAAGTGAGGCGCATGTGTGCAAAGTTATGATTTTTGACGATAATACCACAGTTTCGTAAGCTTTGTATTTTTATGTAAAGGCTTGCGCCCAGGATATTCTTATGTGCGTTTGATTTTATATGATTAGGCATGCGCCTGCGGTGCAATTGCTATGATCTTGACCTTCATACTGGACTATTTAAGTTCAAACGCAGCCGTTGGCACTGTATGTTGACTTATTTAGCTACGTAAATATTAATATTGAAATTATTTAATGTAGGAACAAAGGCCGACATGGTCAATTAGCGTTTCAGCTGGTGAGAAATGCTTCACATGACCACATATCAGCGGCCATTTCCCAAAGTTCTTCCATAAGCACGCATTGTGTTTGGTCAATTTTTTTATACCGGTGATTACAGTGCAAGGTACCTGCCTAAGTCAAAAAGAGGGGATATTTTTTAATCTCACTCTCGTGCTTAGAACTAGGATAAATCCAGTTACCGCATTTGCCTCAAGCGGAATTGAGCCAATGGTACTTGCGACGGACTACTGGGCTAGTTGGAGCTTCGAAATCGCGTGAATTTGTATCCTTTGCAGGGAAATAGGAAACAAGCGAGGACGTCCTACGTGTTCACATGTCTCTCTTGACCCTCATTTATTTGAAATTTATTTCAAGCTTCCTAAATTGAGGAAATGCGCATTAGACCATACCACAGCTGATGACAAGCGAATATTTGCTGCGAGCTAGCATCCAATAAACACGCTGAACACGGCCGGGGTCGTTTATTCCACCTTATTAAAATTTCAGTTGATATGAATCGATATAAATACGGGCTTTTCAGAAATTATGGCCCACGTTGCTGCGCTGAAAACTGATTTTTATTGAATAAGGCAACGGCTTGCTGTACGACGATAGAGAGTTGTTTTCTCACCGTAGAGCAGGACGTTAAACAAACCAATCTGGGCACTCGCACTTGCACATCGAACTTAGAACTACCAACTGCGTCAAAGTTATTCAGCGAAAATACGATGACGCAGAAACTCTTAAAGAATCGTGCACTTGTATGCAAATGTTTTTTTATGGAGAAAAGTCAACTTTTTACTGAGCTAAACGTAGTTGAGAGGCCCCACATTGCAAATTTTTTAAAACACTACTTTGCCCGGATTTGTTCACAGATAAATTTGTAATGATCCGAAACCAACCATGAACATCGTAAGCCCTCTGTAAATATTACGTTGGCTGCAATAATCATGGTCGATCTTTCTTGCGGTAGCATTTGAACGAAGAACAGAAACGATGTCAAGTAACAAGCAAATTTCACCGTATCTAAAGCAAAATTTCTAGCTGGAAAAACATCGGTTTTACCTGACGGGATAGGGGGTATTGCAGGTCTTTTAACTTTCGGAAATCGAGGGAGATTTAAAATTACGGGTTCCAAGTCCTCGCCAAGCGTCCCTTCTAGCGTCGTGGACAAAATAAAGGCAACTGCGGCTACAACAATAAAAATACGGGAGGTTGAGGCCTTCGCCATCGCTAATTTACCTTAGTGGCTGCGTGCTCAGGCTAGCAACCAACCCGTCTTATATACATGTTTTAATAGCACGAACTCAAAGAAAATAAATGTCAAATATCTATGTCGTATTACCAGTGACGCTTCTTACGGTACTATTTTTGCGCTCGACATGACGTGCGCTAAAACTGTTCTTTCTTATTTCCATCAAGGTGTGGCGTAACAAGAGGCTCTCACATTGTTAAGCTGCACTAGAGTACCTAAATATAATTACTGAGTGCGGCTATAAATATTCAAATATATAGTTGAATTGCATGCAGCTACGTAGGTTCACCGAAAAGGATTAAGCAGCTGTGTGACGTCTGCTTTTTCTAAAATTTTGGACCTTAGAAATTCTGCGTCAATGTTTTCCTTTTCAGTTAACATTTCCAAGGCATTTAACAACGAACCTGTCGCACCTTATTGGTGTACCAACATTTGTAATATAAATTATTGCACCGCATGCCTTATAGAGGCTGAGCTGTTAATTTTTCTTCAGTTCTTCACAGTCAAAATGCACGATCAAACACCCTGCAACGCACGCTTGTTGTATCAGTACTGTACCTACCACCGGTATCCCAAGCAAACCAGAATGACTTTGGTGAGGCCAGTGGAAAGGACACAAACATCAGAAGACACACATAAATTAACACATTGGTTTTGTTAACGGTAATCCTGCCAGAGTACAGGTAAAAAGAGGAGACAGAAGTTTGGATTAACAACTTTACTAGTGGAATTTCTTCCTCGGGTAGGAAACGAGAACGCTTTGCCAGTGGCGTATGTCCAGAAATTTTTCTATGGAAACTTGCATAAGGTATAATCATAGCCCTGACAACACCCATGCCCTATACAGAGCACGCACACCGAATATTGACGCCGGCAACCACAAGAAGGGCATCGATCAGTTGGCTGTGAAAGCCCTTATAGGGAAGACACCAAAAATATCAAGGGCGAGCTCAGACTACAGAAAACATGCCATGGATGAAGTAACGGTAGCAATATTTTTCCGGTGTATCGACGCTGCGGCAAATTGCAAAATAACAAATACGAAGGAGAGTGACGATGCTCCGCCTCTTGTTATCTCATGCCATCTCGCATTGGATCATTTTTCATCTTCATGATTGACTTTTCAAAAGCCTTTCGCGGTCGGCGCCAACAGTTGGCGACTGTATTCTGTGTTAAGTGCGCTTGCTCCAATTGGCTAGTCAATCTGAATGCGTCGAAGAGACCTTCTTAGCACACGTAATTCACGCGCGCCATCGTAATCATGGTTTCCTTAGACTTGCTGAAGAAATTGCATTATCAGTAACTGTAACCTTCGCGCATGGACTGCAGCGGTGGTCTAGTGGTAGCAGTGCTCGGCTATTCACCTGAAGGTCGCGGGTTCAATTCAGGCCGTGGTGGTCGCATTTCGATGCAGGAAAAATGCTAGAGGCCCACCTTCGTAGATTTATGAATGAAATAGGCAGGAGCTGCAAAGTTCGCATGGACGGCAGTCAAGAACAACACAAACGAAAAACACCTAACAACTGCTTTAGTCTTAGATTCATTTCCGCGCTGAAGAATCCAAGGTGGTCGAAGTTTTCGTAGACCTCCACTACAGCGTGCCTTATAATCGTATCATGGTACTGCGACGTAAAACCATAGATGTTAACAAATACCCTTATCACATGTGCCATGAATCCTGTATACTGCAGTGTTTGTCTTCAAATATATTTTTTGGTTTTGTTTTCTCCGAGGGCGTGTATTCTGCCGTGATTATATTAACTTGTTGTTGCAAGTCAGCGCCCTGTGTTATCGCCTCCAGTATGCGTACCGTCCTAGCGCTGTTTTCTAATTTCGGTTCCATTATATTCAACTGCGTACCGTAAGTCGACCTCATTTGGGATGAAATGCATGTCTTTATTAAAAGTGTACCCTTGAAGCGATTCTACGCCGATTACAGCCACGTATTCTACAATAGCTTTGCTTATTATTTTTGGACATTCTTGTTCACCCGTGATATTTGTCTCTGCCGGTGTTGGCGTCCCTTTCTTCACCCATGATGTATTACTGATTGTGGTTATAATTCTAACGACTTGCATTTGTGAAAGTTTCTAGGCGTCGTTGCATCATGGCGTCGTTCGATTCTCTGCAAGTCGGAGTAGTTGAATTTTGCAAGCCTGTATTGTAATCCGAAAATTTACTAATGCTCGGTCGCGGGCGATATCAAATGCACACTCTGTCACGACAACCTAATAGGCAAAATCACTCAACAGTGTACTCATATACATTCAAATTGCTGTAGAGTGCCGTTTAGTGTATTTTACTGTATATATTTGAGGCGTCGATAACAGGAAATATAAGGTGCAAAATTTTAAAAGAAAAAAAAGCATGGAGCAGACAATCGTCCTCCACATCCATTCCTGCAATGTAAATAAACCTCAGCGGCATGTTAGAAGAAAGCGATCGGTCACTGTTTAGCAAGAGAGAAATCTGCGGAGATTTCTGGTGTCTTTAATGATGTACTTAATTTAAAACCTAAATTATTCAAGTATATTGTTGCAATTGCGTTCTGCATGCACGAAGATAATCACGTGCAGGAACTTCAGATAACATTATTACATAGCTTTTTCTTTGGCCTACCCTATTTGATCATCAGCATGCAATAAAAAAAATCACAGCATATCCACGGAGTGAATGATGATGAGTGGGCGAAGCTGCGGAGGTTCATCGGTAAACCGTCAATCTTCCGTGAATTCTGCCCAGTACATCATCACCGACGTGAGATCGGGTGCGTTTATACTAAAGGTTCGATGAGTTATGACGACTTGCAGCTCACTTTAATTTTACATGTACGCTGTGAATTTTCATTGTTTAGAAAACCATTGCTTTATAAAACATCTGGCGTCTTTCGTTAAGCAGCTGGCATCTTTTCGTTTTGCTTTAGAAACATCTGGCGTTCTTTCGTTTTGCTTTTACAAAACATCTGGCGTCTTTCGTTGGTTTATTTCATCAATCAACGGCGTTTTGAACAAAATTTTTATTGTTTAATCACGCACAGGAGAAATCTCACCAGGCACTACCTTGGAGGTAAACAATGGCTGCTAATGGGAATGAGAGAAAGAAGAATTCGGCTTTTAGCTAACACTTACACTTCTACTTCTACTAACGTTTCCTACTGGAACATGCCAATGTCTGCTAATGGGGAATGAGAGACAGAAGAATTCGGCTTTTAGTTAACGCGCACTCTGCGAGTTTTTTATTGTTCAACAACGCACAGGAAAAATCTCCCACCGGCACCACCTTGGAGGTCAAACCGTAAGACTGGTTACGCACTACGACTACTACGACGACTACGAGGGACGAACGGGTGCCGCCTTAAGGAGCTTCGCCCCTAAAACTAATTAGCTACTTCAAATCATCTGGTTACCATTCCCTTCATAACATGAGCTACGCTACGGCGAGAAATATTTTTGTAACACACAAGCACACAAATGAAGTCCTTTGCGGGCATGTTTAAAATGACGATGCAAGTGTCACAGCTTCCTTTATTAGAACGGTATTGCAAGAAAAAAACGGTAATCATTTTCAAGTTGACAAATAAACTGCGGAGGACGACAGCTTTATTACTCTCAGAAGAAACGTTCAAGTCTAAAGCTTTATTTGTGGCTACCAAAGTATTCGCGTGCAGAACAAGACATCATAGAGGGTCATGGTCTTTTTGCCCTGTCTGTTAGACACATACTACTGTATGCATTATATAGGATGTCACAAATGTTATACGCCGAAAGAAGTAGTCACGTTCTTGAAAGAAGGACTGTATTTTAAAGCGAAGCTCCTTGGCACCCGTTCCTGCGTCACCATCGCCGTCGGTGGCGTAACGGATAGACGCGGAAAAGTTACCAATAGGCATGAAAAAAATTATTAATAAAAATACCCAGTACCGATTGGGACTTGAACCCAGGCCCAGTGCGTTGCAGTAGAGTATTCTACCACGGAACCGCGCTGGTGCTTGGAATTAATTTGCAAAAAAGACCCTATACGGGCGTCATGTCGGGCAAGGAATCGCGTTAACCTATATGTAACATACCGGGGCAGTCATTACACATTGCTAATTGCACAACCAGAGTGCGGTTTAATGCTTCCCACCTACTCAAAAGTGCTCAGCCATAATTATTAATCGTCATCAGCCACACGCGGCATCAACAAAGTATGCACAATGTCTTACACAGACTTAATGACTTACCTTAACGCGTAGCGGGTACCTCGCTTATCCACAGAAAGACGCATAATGGTGTAGTGGGCGCTGTCCTCCGTCACAAAAATTATGATTTATGGCGTAGTCGATACCTTGCCGAAAGCCAAAACTTCAAATACAGTTGGCCTTGACCCAACACGAAGCTGCGGTTAGAACTCACATTAGGCAGTATCCTAATCGTCGGTGAGTTTTTTTTGCTTTCAATACTTTCAATACCTGCAGGACGAAAACGCTTTAGACATGGGGGAGGGGTGCAGCGTAATAAACATATAAAATCCAACGAGTCAAAAGTTGCTAAATAATTACGCAGTTTTGGGCAGTGCTAAAGCAAGAAGGTGGCAGTTCCTAAGAGCGATCCAACCATTTAATTATTCAATACTCACTGCCTTTACAAATAATGAAATGGAATTTGGAGAATGACTTTAATTGCGTGTTAAAAATGGTACTGAATCCTTCACGAAACAATATCAGCTAACGTTTCTTCCAGAAACACCTCTACTGAAGGGATGTTGAAATAATTTGATTGTACGGAGAGCTTACTGTAAAAACATGTGGTTTTATTTCATGATATATATATATATATATATATATATATATATATATATATATATATATATATATATATATATATATATACTCTACTTGCAGATAGCACATTTTGAAAAGGAAAAATGCCTTTACTTAGTAAAGGCATTTTTTTCTTTTCAAAATGTGCTATCTGCAAGTTCATTCAATACAGAAAATACCCGGACCTGTCGTGCCTTCCCTTCAATTACATATATACCATTCCTACAACACACCAACTAGCCCAACAACGTGTTAGGCTAGCAATATATAGATGACATTATTTATTTGATAATTCTTGTTTTGCAGAACTCCGATATGATTATGATGAACTCCTAGCATCAAAATCATATAGATTTTTTAGCCCTTCTTTGTCCCTCCTTCCTTTCCAGCCCCAACAATTAAGTGTCGATCACCATCATCCTGACGGACTTCTTCCGGTTTCTAGGAAGTTCTGTTCTTGGATTTCAGATTATCGTTTCTCAACTTCCCTCGCTCTCCCATTGTAGCGAGGAAGTTAAACAAGCCCCAAATGTCCTTCTCGTCACACTTGCTGAGCCTCTTTTTCAAAGACACTGTGTATGGCCGAGATCTGGGAATTCGTGGTGCCCTCCGTGTGCAACATCTCCGAGAAAGATCAAAGTAGGGGAGCGTTTCCGAGGCAATTTTTTTTCTCCCGGGTGGAGCGAGCTTCGGAATGAGGAGTGTTGCCGCTCCGGAGGAGGGACGGCGGGCACCGTCTGCGAACGCCATCAGTGCCTTGTTCGTCCTTTTAACAACGAAGTTGTTCCAAGCTATCGGCAACTTGTGCTCCGTCGTGCAAAACTCCACAGGTGGGAAACCGCCACAGAAATTGGGCAAGCCCCACAACGGAGTACAGCAGGTGCGTGCGTTAAATGAAAGCTGTCTTCGGCGAAATGGAGCGCATGAAACACGTGAATGAGATGGAGAGAAAAAGATAGAAAGATAAAAAAGAGAGAGGAAGAAACAGAGAAAAAAGAAAGGGATAGGAAGAAAGAGAAAGGTAAAAAGAGAGATAAATACAGGGAATAAAGCCATAAAAAGACAGATTGACAGAGAAAGACAGAAAGACACAGCAAAACATAGAAACAAAGAGGAAAAAAAAACACGGTTGATCCCTCCGTGATAGGAATCGGAATAACACGAAAGTAAAGCGTGCCTTTTCAGAAGTAACTGAATGCTTACTGTACATTGACATGAGAATTTGCACAATGTATATTGATGTCTGGCCGCTAATGGCACCGTTTAACGTGTATGCACCCACTTTGATTATTGGTGGTACATCTCCATTCCGACGACTAACGTCCATGTTAAATGATTAAACAAACCCTTGTGGTAGCTGTAGTAGTTAACGGTGAAAGCGTAATCAGAGAACGAGGTGTGATAGCCAGAAGGGCATCGCTATTGGACGCAGAACTTGGTCGCCATCCCGCGGCATGTTAAAATGTGGTTGAACACCACGGCTGGACTAGAGGGAAACGCAAAGCGCGTCGTGCCGCCCCGGTAGCCCGGCCGCGATTTTTCTCGGGGCGAGCGCGTGAGCATGGAACGCGGTGTTACAGCCAGGTGAGGTAGGCGCGCGTCGCAGAGCTATTTTTGGTTTGTATTAGCGTGATGCTGAGCGAGGCCGGCGCTTTTACGACGCTTGGGCAAAGGTCGCCACCTCGCGGTTTGTTAAAGCATTGACAATATTCAACTTCTATTGAAAACGCGCCGAATGGGACGGGAGCGTACCGCGTTGCAGGTGCTGGTCGCGGAGGCCACAGCAATGACGAAGTACTTTACCTTACCACTCCCAGAGGTCAACAATACCCAGCCGACCGGGAGAGTGGTAGATATAAAAGGCGCGTTCGTAAAGCCTCCTGAGTCTGTGGCCGCGCCGCAGTGGTTAGCGTGCCCGGCATCTGTCGTTGCGGACCGAGCGGTCGTGGGTTCGATTCCCATTGACGGTACCTTTTTCCTTTGCCATCTGATTGTGTATATTTTTTCGACGTCATTTCCGTGACGGAAATACGTCACTGAAGTGTTGGTGGACACCGGCATAACACTTTCGTGTTAAAATAAATAAAAAAAGAAACGGAGCAAGAGAGAGGGAGAAAGAAAAACAGAAATCAAGGGAAACATAGAAAGACAGAGAAAGAAAGGGAAAAAGAGAAATAAAGATAGAAAGAGCGAGCAAGAGAATGAAATAGATAGCGAGAGAAAGAACGAAAGAAATATGATAGAAAAATAAGAAACAAAGGAAGACAAACAAGCAAGCCCCCCCACCCCCCAACTCTGCTCTTCCTTCAGGCTTGGCGCCACTAGGGCGAGGCTGCCATAATGTTCTTGCTTCCGCCTTTGTCCTGGCTGGGGGGAGGGAGGAGGGGTGATTCTTAAAAGGAAGAAAGAAATGAGAAAGAAAATTGGGTGTGGAGTGCACGATAACTGTCTTTCAAGTGAGGAAACCTCAACCGATACACTCATGGGGGATTGGGGAATGAAGGGACAGTGAGAGTGAAAAGAGTACGGTAAAAGAAGAAAAAGAGAGGTATGAGCGGTTCGCGTGGTGGTTCATGACTGTGGCGGTCAAGGAGGATTGCCTCGGCGGAGGGGAAATGGTGGACGTGGTCAGTTACTTCACCGTAGTTCTTCCTTTGTTCTGTGTCTTGGTTATTTCGGAGCTTCCTTCATGACTTTTGGAGCTTTCTATATCCCTTTTCTGGAACGCATGAGGTGCTACTTGAGTTTGACACGCATGGTGCTGAGGCTTGGAGCCACCCTGCGAGTACCTGCGCCTCCTACATGGCATGACATGTGCCACTAGATAACACCCACATTTCGCCCGTGATGATAGATAGCAAAAAACAGGCGTACAAATACCGCACCTAGGTAGTAGGCTTTTCGAGGGCAATAAATTGCAATTTTGAAACCAGCACAAACTGTACATATCGGTTTACTACCGTAAAAAAGACGCAGATTTTGTGAATAGACAAAAGTTTTATTTGCGATTTCTCATGGTTAAGTGCACTGCGGCGGCAAGCATCTCCTTGTAATGCTTGTCCGGCCAAGCCGCACGACACCTCAAAGGTAGTTTTAATCTTCATCGCCAGATTGAGACTGCATCCCAGCGGTCATTGCGAGTTCTGCGAAATTCACCATGTTGCAAGCACTGAGCACCGTCTCATTTTGAGCAAACTTAACGTCATTTAAAAAGGCATTGAAAAATTCTGGGCTTCTTGTATTGCATGTTATTCTCTAATAATGAGCCTACCCAGCGATAGCCAAATTCAAGCGTACCACATCTTACCACTACACACTATGATGAACTGTAAAGGTAAATTATACTTAATATTAAAATAACAGAGAGCTGAGCAAGTTGGTAAGTATTCATTCTAAAAAGACAGGGTGTGCAAACACGGACACAAGAAAAAAGTCAGGACACCACAAACGCCGATTAACAACTGAAGAGACGCACAACGTTGGAAAAGAAAGAAGGCACGAAAACTTATCTGCGCGTGCCCATGCAACAACCGAACCTATCAATCCGGCACGCGTGGGGGTATACATGGAAGATAACTGGTAAGGCATTTGATTTCACCTTTATGCAAGTTAATCGACGGTGGCTCACGCATGCGCTACCACTGTTTTCGATATGCCATGCTTCAATCAGGCGCCTTTCCTCATTTCTATGTAGGTACAACACTGCCCATTCATCGAATTCTGGCGTGCACTTACAATCTCGACAATGTAAAGATAGATTAGAATGTGAGCCACCTGTTAGCGATCTCTTATGTTCCAACAATCTCTGGTTAATGCATCGGCCCATCTGTCCTACGTAGAAGCGGCGGCAGCTGAAAGGGACCTTATACGCCACACTTGTACGACAATCAGTGAAATTGTTGGGGTGTTTTACGAAACAAATATCGGTCCGCTTCTTGTTCTTCCTCTGCACAGTGGCACAAATCTTACCTAGCTTATTGGCAGCCGTGAAAACAACATTGACGCCGTATCTACTTCCTACTTTCTTTAGCCTGTGAGATACGGAATGAATGTACGGTATACCTACGACACGTTTCTTCCTGTCGCTTTGTTTGCACGCACTGTCTTTTTAGAATCAATACTTAATATTGATGCGCCGAAATAGTTTTAGATGATTCTTCACTGACATACCAATGAACGTGCGACTTGCTTCATGAAACTATGATACCGCAAGTTAACCTGTGCAATTTTTTCACAACTTTTTTTACAGCGCACTAAACCGTCAACCTTACAACACGCCATCATTTTCACGCGCGTCGCAGATCACCAGCCATGAACTTCAAGTTACCCGTCCTCGAGCACAAAGAGTAACATTTCAAGCCTCATTTTTTACATCGGGCTGCGAGAGGCTTGGACGACCTGCCCTAACATGCTACTTCACTCGGAATTTCTGGACATTGTGCAAACCTGTGTGACGCCATGACCCCTGCTTTTATTGTATAAACATGATTACCACCTCTTATATAACACCCCAAACGGGGTCTTTAAGGTAACAAAATAACATGACATGAAAAACCTTTTCAACTTCTAACACTGTTAAGGCTTGGGGATACACCAACACTAGAGATTTAGAAAGCGATGGAAGGAAGAATAGTGACAATTCGAAATGAATACACATCATTACGTAAGGAAGTATTCTAAACAATCAGAATTATACGTAAACAGTTGGTTAACCAAGAAGTGCCTTGCCAATTCATAGTACGGAAAAAGGAATTTTTAATGGGTATAAAAATCGAGTTTTTCCATGAATGATTGAGTAGGCCAGCAAGCCTTGCTCACTTTTGAGATCCCGCTGTCGTTAGGTCACCACAAATCTTGTGATTTTCCTCAACTAGTCACTCAACAATTTTCCTCAACAAGACGATGGCTACCGCCTGAAGTTTTATTGAGGAAATGCAAGACAACGTAAGAAAACATCGATTTCGAAGAAAAAAAATGTGACACGATAATACGTGAAATTACATGTCTGTCGGCCGTTAAAAAAATTAAGAAAGCACCAAAATACTGAAATGCAAGCGAGTGAACGCTGACAATGTATGCCTACTACAGCTATTTCCGCAGCCAAAATTATGTTTTAGTGCATATGAATCCTAATGGATTTTAATTTAGGACATATGTAGTTATGCCAAGGCGTCAAATATACATTTCACAAGTTTATATCGTTTTTTATTACCGTATTGGGGCCCGCTTATTACAACATATGCATACCTTTCGTCTAAGATTGAGGTTGCGGGTTTGATTCCCGGCCGAGAGCGCCGCATTTAAATGGGCGTAAAGTGCGAGAGGACTGGCGACCTTATATTTAAGTCCACATTGAAGACCATCACGTGGCTGACAATAATTCGCAGTCCCTCGTTATGACGGAGCTCATAATCACATCTTGATTTTGGCCCTAGCAATGATTATAAGAACTATGCTCATTTAACACGATATGGCTTAAATGTTAGAAGGGGGCGCGCATACGTGTCACTTTATGATGTGTGACGATAATAACACCTTGTTTCAGGCTCTGTATTTTGCATGCGATTGCTTGCACGTAGGACGTGAACTTCTCTTTTACCTTGTGAGGCATACGCCAGCGGCGCAATTGTCCTCGTACTGGGCTTCATCTGGATGACGGAATTTAAAGTGCAGCCTCTGGAGCAATATTTTTAGTTATTTGAATAACTGAAGATTCACTCGTTCACAAAAGAAAGCTGATTCACCAATGACACCGTTGCCACGCAGGAGGACAGGTAGGCGCTTCAATAGCCAATGGGTACGATGAGAAATGATTAATTGACGTTATAATATTTGCACAGTCCATGAAGCTTTCTTTAACAAGAACTCTTCGCCACCGGCCGTCCGCCTTCACTAATTATATATCCACAACGTGATCGGATAATTTTCTGCGAGCAATTCTAGCCAACAATTTTCTCTTTAAATCGCGTGGAATATACTTTTTACTCCAACTGCTCTGTTTAGAATGAGCATAAATAACACTGGCCGGGCATTTCACACATTCGGGCGGCCAGGAGCAGCATTGATTTATTGGCACTTGCATCGGACTGATGGTCTAATTGAAACTTCGACATAGTCCGCAAGAAGCGCTTGGGAAGGAAGACGCTTGGGAAGGAAGACAACTACGTACTTCATAGTTGTGTTCACAAGTCACAAGCAGCAATAGCTTTTAAAGACTTTGTACACTTTATACTATATTTTTCAGCGGGAAAGTAAACTATTAAGATCAATGGCCATGAGAGGCGCCAGTCTGAAGGTATGTCAAAATAGTGCTGTGCGCTGATCATTTCAAGATAAATTTCTAATGATCTGAAACTAATAATACACATTTGAGCGATTCCGTGGATTTCAAATTGCCTGCGACAAACAGGTGCAACATTTCTTAAAGCGGTAGTTGAACGAAGAATAAAATCGATGTCATACTAGCAGCAGTTGGAAATGCCTCTAAAATAGAAGGTTGGACTACCTTACTAGCGCTTGGCTTAGGAAGGGAGGGCATTTTAGGCAATTTAGGCAATTTAATACTGGGAAATCTGGGGAACCTGATACCGAAACGGAAAGGTTCGGGGTCCTCAGCAAGCCTCCCTTCTAACATCGTGGACAAAATAAAAGCAACTGCGGCTACAACAATAATAATACGGTTGGTTTAAACCTTCGCCATGGTTACCGTACCTAAAAGGGCTTCACGTTCCGGTTAACAGCTCACCCGCCTTATATACACATTTCGATAGCGCAAACACAAACAAATGCTATAGTTATATATCTTATTATGAATGACGCTTTTGACGATCCTATTTTTGCGATGAAGATGACGTGCGGTCAAACCATCTCTTATTTCCACCAATGTATGATATAACAGGGGGCTGTTAAATTGTTAAGCGGAACAGCTGTAAATAGCTACATTGGATGACTGAGTGACACTATGAATGTTCAAAAGTATAATTAAAATTGCATCTGCCTACGTAAGTTCAACCCGTCACGGTGGTCTACTGGTTATGGTACTCGACTAGGGGCCCATTGGTGACGAGGTCGAACGCCACGCGCGGCTGCCGCATTTCGGGAATGGCGAAATACTGGAGGCCAGTGTACATAGATTGAGGCGCATTTAAAGAACCCCATGTGGGTCGAAATTTCCGGAATCTTCCACTATGGCGTACCTCATTATCATATCGTGGTTTTGGGGCGTAAAACTCCTACAATAATAATATTATTATGCATAAGTTCACCAGAAAGGGGAAGTGTTTTTTGGTGTCACTTTTTTTAGATATAACACCCCATATTGTAGCTGCGTGCGTTTTTCCATTTCCAACAAATGTTACCAATATGTTCAAGAATAACAAACCCATGTTATCTTAATGGAGTAATTTATATGAATGCACCGTATATTTTAAGTATACTTTATAAGGCTGAGCTGTTTTCTGTTTGTTTAAAGCGCCACAGTGAAATTTCACCGTAGAGCGCTTGAAAAATTGCTTCAAGTTGTCAGTGCAAACGTACCACCTAAATAATTGCGAAGCTTCAGTAAATGTCACAAAGGCTGAAGTGGCATAAATGCTAAGGACATGAACGACAAGAGACGCATCGAAAGTTACATGCTTGTGTTGTTAACCTTAATCCTGCCAGTATAAGAAAAAGAGTGCATGATACTCTCAAGCTAAAGGACGCTCATGATTAACGAGCAGTGTGCAAGTTCCTTTTCGGATAGGCAACCAAAACTGTTGAGTAGTAAGGGTTCCAGCAATTTCAAACACGAGCACAAGAAAGGAAACGCACAGGACAACGCTGGACTTACAACTGAAGTTTAATAAAAAACGGTTTCCCCTAGGACACCACCACACATGCGTAAAAAGCACCATCATATCAACATACTATCTAGCACGCACCCTCACCCCGCTCTTTCTATAACTTAACGGGACCTTAACACCTGTGCTACATGGGAAATATTAGATTTTCAAGGTAATGAAATTCTTTATCAGTTATCTGCACCGAAGGTTCACTGACACATAATTCAGCGCCCAACTTCCTGATGTGGGCGCTGAATTGCGAAAGGAACAGTGAGGATCAATATGAAACTTCAAGATTATGAGAATTTTGTAGTGACTCCAGTTGGAAACTACGGGAAGCCTGTTACCGTTGCTTCGTCTGACAGTTCCGTCGAGCTGATCAACAGGTTTCGTGAAATGCAAAAGGAACAGAACAGGCAGCAAAATGATTTAATGCGGTTGCTTGTAAACGCGACCGAACGAATAAGGGTACCAAGCTTACAACACGTGAAGCTTGACATGTTTAACGGGGCGTAAAGCAGCCCCGAGTCCTGGCTTACATTTTACGAATACGCATGCAATGAAAAATACTGGCGCAGTTACGAGGATCGAGCAAAAAACATTCGATTATTCCTCTCGGCAATAGCGAAGAGTTAGTACGAGTTGCGTGTCAACGCTCACAGCAACAAGCCATGGACAGAGTGGAAAGAAAGTTTTCTCAGCTTTTTTTTGGCGAGAACAAGGTGTTGCTATGGGACCAAGCAATCGCATTCACGTACACGTCTGCATCTGCACTTTGCTATTTTATGAGAAAAGGCGATTGCTCCAGCTGGCTGACCCATCCTTACCTGAGACGTCTGTGGTTCCGCTTATTATCCATGGTGTGAGTCTAGACCTCCAGAAGAAGATACAAGTGAGAGGACCCAAGAAGGTTGATGACCTTCTGCGGGGAATGCGAAACCTCTACCTCCAGGACCTAGGAACCCAGCGTCAAACTATGACAACTGCTGCAAGGTGTACAGGTCTCACACGAGCTGATGAAAGAAGCCCCCTTGCAAACTGGAAGTCTACCGCAACGCGTGTGTCGTGTTTAACCGACCAGAGAGACTGAGGCCATAATGAGTAGCTAGATGACGTGACAAAAAGAAAACTGAATAAAGAAGGTTTCGCCTTCCGGCCGATGACATCAAGAGAAGCTGTTTATTTGTTTCATACAAGTCTAGTGTACATATATGTTTTTGTTAATGAAAATCAAAGGAGCGCGCACAGACAGAAATGCCGGTATTGTTGAGAGCGAGAAAGGTAAACAGAGGCGGCCTGTAGAAGTTCACGGATAGGATAGAAGGCGAGATCTTCATGATAAATGGACTTGTGTTACCATATCGTGTCTCGGCAACATTGTCGCTGCGCAAGCACTGGTACTTAACGAAGTGCCCTGTGAATTACTCCCTTCACGTCCAGCCATCAGTGCCCTTCACTTTAACCTCTACTGGACTGGAGAGGTTACTACAGAAGAATAGAGCCACAGCCTCACCGCTTCAACTTCACTTCGAGGACTCTAAGGGAGCCATCGCCAGGTGAAGATGTTAAGAAGCATTAAACGGAATTGCTATGCTTGAAAGGATATCTTACGACAACTACAAAGCTTGAGGTACCATTCAAGCTACATAATAGGGCGGTGGTGAGAAAAAAAGCCCTACAATATGTCAAGAGAAAAAAGAATTTCGCTTCAGAACGAGATCCAAAAGATGTTGGATGCACAAATCATTCGTCACTCCACAGCTGCATTCGCGTCGCCCATCATCATTGCACCTAAAGAAGATGGAAGTACTCGACTGTGCACAGACTGTAGACAAATTAATAAGCAGACAGAGCTTTTTCCGTTTACTATGCCACATATAGACTCAATCACAGATGAAACGGGTGGAGGCAGAGTGTTTTCGCGCGTTGACTTATGCAAATGTTTTTAGCAAGTTCCGCTGTCTGAAAAATACCAAGAAATATTCTGCATTCATAACGCCCTTTGAAATATTCGAGTACAATCGACTCCCAATTGGATGGAAGAACTCACCCGCTTGGTTCCAGACGATGACGAATGAAGTCTTGCGACCGTTTCTTGGGAAGTTTTGTAACGTCTGCATTGACGATGTAATTGTTTATTCCCGCAACAAGGACGAATATTCAAACCATCTTGCTAGAGTACTTCAAGCACTTTCTGAAGCCGAGCTCAGGATTAACGAGAAGAAGAGTAAGTTTTTCCAAAGAAAAGTGTTTCTGGTTAGAGTATTTGATGGCCAAACCAAGACAATGAAACAGGAATCAGTGGAACGAATAGCAATAATGGAGAAGCCGTACAACTTACACTTTTTGAGGGTATTTGTGGGTTTGGTGGGGCATTTTCGGTCGTTCATTAGAGATTATGCGACAAAAAACCATATGCCTCACAGAAATGACTAAGAAGTTTGTTTCATTTCAGTGGACAGCAGAGTGCGATTCTGTTTATAACAGCCTTGTGAGCATCATTTCATCTGATCCGGTTCTCACTCTGCTAGACTTCAAGTTGCCCCTCGAGGTGAACGCTGACGCTTCCTATTATGGCACAGGTGCAGTGATTTACCAAACAGATACAGACTGTCCACGGAGCCGGCAGCAGAGGGTCGTCGGATACTATGCGTATACCTTCTCGAAAGCGCAGCTCTTCACGGATCATCAAGCTTTGATTTATTCCTTAGCCTGGCAGAGCCTAGAGAAAGGTCGCTAGGTGGGCCGCTGAACTCCAGCAGTTTACATATGAGGCCCATCACAAGCCTGGGGAGCACCTGAAGGATGCAGATGCACTTTCGAGACTTGCGGTCGTTCCTGATCAAGAAAAGATCAGCGCAAACCTGTTGTAGGAGGGAATTGAAGACTCAGGTTCCTCAACAGAAATTTCGCAGTCCCCGAAACGATGGTGCCTTGAATCTTGGAACTTTATCATGACTGCGCGCACTCAGGTGGACACGATGGCTTTTGGAGGACTTATCGCAAGATCCATCAATGTTTCAATTGGAGACGCATGAAAGAGGACATCCAGCGGTATGTTCAGTCTTGTCATCATTGTCAAGTTCACAAAGCCAAGTACCTTCAGAGAACGGACGAGGTGGTCCTGCCTCAACACTCCGGCATACGGTTGAAGTTGCTCACGTGGATTTTGCAGAGCTCAAGAAAAAGGCTGCCGGAGTACGAAGACCACAGTCTTTCCTAGTGACAATAGACCAGTGCAGAAGAACAGTGGCTGCACAGCCGGGAAGAGAAGACGCGAATAGTGATTGCTCTCTTGAGCCGTGGGATGCTTAAGAGTACAAGCGTAGTGATATAACACAATGGACCAGTGTTTCTAAGCCAGCATTTGCAAAAGTGGGTGAAGGAATGAGGCGTTATTTTGCGACACTGCGCGCCGTACCATCCTGCAGGAAATGGCATGGCTGAAAGAATAATATGAGATTTAGAGGAGTTAATTTCAATGTACCCAAGCTTTCAAGGGTAATGGAAGTGCTGCTTGGAGGAAGCCGTTTCTTATCACAACCGATCGCACACACTGCGACCCGTTCATACACACTGCGAGCATCGGCTGTAGCCCATATTTGCGGCATTCGGAAAGGCACCAGTGCTTCCTGCTGATCAACAGCTTCGCATTGCTGACCACCTGCAATTGTGCGAAAGCGAAAAACTTCGGAAGCGT